>NW_011468881.1:0-518 GCF_000754665.1 Bison bison bison | reverse complement strand
CACTGGCTGATCATGCACTGATCACGTTGCTATCATGCACTGATCAGTGCTATCATGCACTGATCACGTGGCTGATCATACACTGATCACGTGACTGCGCATGCACTGATCACGTGACTGATCATGCAGTGATCACTGGCTATCATTCACTGATCACGTGTCTATCATGCACTGAACACGTGGCTGATCATACAATGATCACGTGACTGTGCCTGCACTAGTCACGTGACTGCACATGCACTGATCACGTAATTCTAGGCAATGATCACGTGGCTATCATGCACTGATTACGTGGCTGATCATGCACTGCTAATGTGACTGACCATGAACTAATCACGTAGCTATCATGCATTGATCACTTGCTTCATGCACTGAACACATGGCTGATCATACACTGATCACGTGACTGCCCATACTGAACACGTGGCTGATCATACAGTGATCACATGGCTGATCATGCACTGATTACATGGCTGATCATGCACTGATCACGTAGCTATCATGCACTGATCACATGG
>NW_011468880.1:0-568 GCF_000754665.1 Bison bison bison | reverse complement strand
ACGGTGGCTGATCATGCTCTGATAACTTGAATGATCATGCACTGATCACGTGGCTATCATTCACAGATCACGTGACTGTGCGTGCACTGTTCACATGTTACTGATCATGTACTGATCACGTGACTGTGCGTGCACTGTTCACATGTTACTGATCATGTACTGATCACGTGGCTATCATGCACTTATCAGGTGGCTATCATTCACTAATCACGTGACTGATCATACACTGATCACATGATTGATCATTCACTGATCACGTGGCAGATCATGCACTAATCACGTGGCTGATCATGCGCTGATCACTTGACTGATCATGCAATGACCACGTGACTGATCATGCACTTATCACAGGGCTATTATGCACTGATCACGTGGCTGAACGTACACTGATCATGTGGCTCATCATACACTGATCACGTGACTGATCATGCACTGATCACATGACTGATCATACACTGATCACGTGACTGATGATACACTGAACACGTGGCTATCATCCACTAACCACGTGACTGATCATGCACTGATCACGTGGCTAACGTGCACTGATCATGTGGCCATCATTCCC
>NW_011468879.1:0-520 GCF_000754665.1 Bison bison bison | reverse complement strand
AGCTTCATGATCAGTGCATGTCAGTCAGGGGATCAGTCCATATCAGGCACGTGAAGAGTGCATGATCAGTCACGTGATCAGTGTAAGATAGCAGGGTTATGGTGCAAGCTCAGCCAGGTGTTCAGTGCATGATCCGCACGTGATCATTGCATGATCTCCCACGTGATCAGTGCATGATCAGCCACGTGATCATTGCATGTTCAGCCATGTGATCAGTGCATGCACAGTCACGTGATCAGTGTATGATCAGCTTCGTGATCAGTGCATGATCAGCCACGTGATCAGTGCATGATCTCCCACGTGATCAGTGCATGATCAGCCACGTGATCAGTGCATGATCTCCCACCTGATCAGTGCATGATCAGCCACGTGATCAGTGCATGATCTCCCACGGGATCAGTGCATGATCAGCCACGTGAACAGTGCATGATCAGCAACGTAATCATTGCATGTTCAGCCACGTGATCAATGCATGAAGATTCACGTGATCAGTGTATGATCAGCTTCGTGATCAGTGCAT
>NW_011468878.1:0-519 GCF_000754665.1 Bison bison bison | reverse complement strand
CCCCGTGATCAGTGAATGTTAGCCTCGTGATCAGTGCATGAGAGCCATCTGATCAGTGCATGATCAGTCACGTGATCAGTGCTTGATCAGCCACGTGATTAGCGCATGATCAGCCACGAGATCAGTGCATGATCATCCACGTTATGAGTGCATGCACAGTCACGTGATCCGTGAATAATAGCCACGTGATCAGTGCATGATCAGTCACGTGATCTGTGTATGATGAGCCACATGATCAGTGTACGTTCAGCAACGTGATCAGTGCATGATAGCCCCGTGATCAGTGAATGTTAGCCACGTGATCAGTGCTGGAGAGCGATCTGATCAGTGCATGATCAGTCACGTGATCAGTGCATGATCAGCCACGTGATCAGGGATGATGGCCACATGATCAGTGCATGTTAGCCACGTGATCACTGCATGATCTGTCACGTGGTTAGTGGATGATAGCCACGTGTTCAGTGTATCATCAGTCACGTGATGAGTGTATGATCAGTCACGTGATCAGTGTATGATGAG
>NW_011468877.1:0-606 GCF_000754665.1 Bison bison bison | reverse complement strand
CAGAGGCTGAGGTCACTGCACAGACCTGAGAGGGTTGGGTTACTGCCCTGAGATCAGAGGGTGGGATCTCACCCTAGAGATCAGAGGGAGGGTCACTGTCCAGAGATCATAGGGTGGGATCTCTGCCCAGAGATCAGAAGGTGGGGTGAGTGTCCACGTCTGAGAGGGCAGGGTCACTGTCCAGAAATCAGAGGGTGGGATCTCTGCACACAGATCAGAAGGTAAGGTCAACTGCACAGGTCTGAGGCGTGGGGTCACTTCCAGGACTGAGAGACTGAGGTCAGTGCCCAGCGGTCACAGAGTGAAGTCATGTCCAGCCTTGAGTGGGTGAGGTCACTGCCTAGAGATCAGAGTATGAGGTCACTATCAAGAGATCAGAGGGTGATGTCACTATCAAGAGTTCAGAGGGTGTGGTCAATGCTCAGAGATCAGAGGCTGAGGTCATTGCACAGAGTTCAGAGGGTGAGGTCACTGCCCCGAGGCCAGAGGGTGGGGTCGCTGCCCAGACATCATAGGGTGAGGTCACTGCCCAGAGATCAGAGGGTGGGGTCACTGTGATCAGAGGGTAAGGTCAGTGCCTTGATATGAGAGGGTGAGGTCACTTCC
>NW_011468876.1:0-513 GCF_000754665.1 Bison bison bison | reverse complement strand
TCACTGCACTGATCACATGGCTAACACTGCACTGATCCCGTGGCATACATGCACTGATCACGTGACTGATCATGCACTGATCACTGCTATCACGCACTGATCACGAAGCTGATCATACACTATCACGTAACTGTGCATGCACTGATGACAGGCTTATCATTCACTGACCGGAAAATGCATGCACTTATCACTTGGCTGATCATGCACTGATCACGTTGCTGATCATGCACTGACCTCGTGTCAGATCATACAATGATCACGTGGCTGATCATGCAATAATCACGAAGCTGATCATACACTGATCGCGTAACTGTGCATGCACTGATGACCAGGCTTATCATGCACTGACACGGGAATCGTGCATGCACTGATCACTTGGCTGATCATGCACTGATCACCTTGCTGATCATGCACTGACCTCGTGGCAGATCATACAATGATCACGTGGCTGATCATGCACTAATCACGTTGTGGATCATGCACTGATAACATGGCTGATCATGCACTGATCAC
>NW_011468875.1:0-539 GCF_000754665.1 Bison bison bison | reverse complement strand
CGGGTAGGTGTCGTGTAGCTCAGCTGGCGATTATCAAGCAGATGAGCGGTCAGGTGTCGCGGGGCTCAGCTGGCGTTTATCAAGCAGATGAGCGGGCAGGTGTTGTGTGGCTCAGCTGGCGATTATCAAGCAGCCGAGTGGGCAGGTTTCTCGGGGCTCAGCGGCGATTATCAAGCAGATGAGCGGTCAGGTGTCGCGCGCCTCAGCTGGCGACTATCAAGCAGATGAGCGGGCAGGTGTCGTGTAGCTAAGCTGGCGATTATCAAGCAGATGAGCGGGCATGTGTTGCGGGACTCAGCTGACGATTATCAAGCAGATGAGATGGCACGTGTCACGGGGCTCAGCTGGGGATTATCAAGCAGATGAGCCGACAGGTTTCGCGCGGTTCAGCTGGCGATTATCAGGCAAATGAGCGGGCAGGTGTCCCGCATCTCTGCTGGTGATTATCAATCCGATGAGCAGGCACGTGTCGCGCGGCTCAGCTGGCGATTATCAAGCAGAAGAGCCTGCAGGTGTTGCGCGGCTCATCTGGCGATTAC
>NW_011468874.1:0-530 GCF_000754665.1 Bison bison bison | reverse complement strand
ACGGCACAGTCACGTGATCAGCGCCTCTCAGTCACGTGATAACCGATGATAAACACGTGATCAGTGAACGTCCAGCCACGTGATCACTGCATGCGCAGTCAGGTGGTCAGTTCCTGATCGGCCACGTGATCAGTGCGTGCACATTCCCATGATCAGCGCCTGTCAGTCACTGATCACTGCCTGAGAACACGTGACTCACGTTCGCGATCGATCGAGCCACTATGATCAGTGCCTGATCAGCCACGTCATCAGTGCATGCGCAGTCACTGATCAGTCCATGATATCCACGTGATCAGTGCATGCTCAGTCACGTGATCTGATTTGATCAGCCACGTGATCAGTGCCTGCAGAGTCACGTGTTCACGGCCTGCTGAGCTGCGTGATTCCTGCTGGCTCATCTGCATGACAATTGCCAGCTGAGCTGCGTGATTCCTGTCGGCTCACCTGCTTGACTATTGCCAGCTGAGCTGCGTGATTCCTGCCTGGTCACCTGCTTGATTATTGCCAGTTGAGCAGCATGATTCGTCACT
>NW_011468873.1:0-500 GCF_000754665.1 Bison bison bison | reverse complement strand
TGAGCAAACTGTAATGAAGTGGTTAAGCAGCTTAAACACGTGACGCAGCAGGCTCTACACCCGTGACTGAGCAGACACAACTTGGGCAGCTCAGCAGACACCAATGGTGCAGCTCAGCAGACACAAATGGTGCAGCTCAGCAGACACCAATCATGCAGCTCAGCAGGCAATACTCATGGAGCTGAGCAGGCAGGAATCACACAGCTCAGCAGGCAAAGATCAAGGAGCTGAGCAGGCACGAATCTCGCAGTTCAGCTGGCAAAATCAAGGAGCTGAGCAGACTGACCATTAAGTGGCTAAGCAGACTCTAAACACGTGACTCAGCAGGCTTGACACCCCTGACTGAGCAGACACGAATCTTGCAGCCCAGCAGACAATACTCTTGGAGCTGAGCAGACAGGAATCACGCAGCTCAGCACGACACGTATCAAGGACGTCGTGAGCAGGCACGAATCACGCAGCTCAGCAGGCAATAATCCTGGAGCTGAGCAAGCAGGAAT
>NW_011468872.1:0-539 GCF_000754665.1 Bison bison bison | reverse complement strand
GGGTGCTCCTCAGCCCCTTCGGAGACCAGGGTGCCCACAGTGCCTCCCAAGGAACAGGGAAGGACTCTGCTATCATTCCGTGCACTCAGGGACACTGGCAGTGTCTTACGAGGAAAGTAACTTGGCTCCCCTCCCCAAGTCTGCACCTGAATGGAGATACACCTGCTCTTGCTGCAGGGCTGCAGTCAGCACTCAGGCAGAGCCGAATGGGCCAGGCCAGAGTCTCCACGCTCACCCACCTCCCGGAGGAGACACGTCTGCATCTGGCCCTGCCTCTGTGCCCACCAGGGTCGTGTGAAGACAGAACGCACCGTGTGACCTGCAGTGACACAGGAGGAACTCCTCGTGAAAGGGGCTGGCACGGGTGCTTCAGGGTGGGGCCCGACCACTCTCCACCTCAGCCACGGAGCCGCGGAGCCCAGGCCAGGGTGCCCAGGGACCCAGGGACCAAGGGACACATGGAGCCACAGAGCCCAGGCCAGGGAGCCCAGGGACCCAGGGACCCACGGAGACGCAGAGCCCAGGGCAGGGCGCTCAGG
>NW_011468871.1:0-711 GCF_000754665.1 Bison bison bison | reverse complement strand
TTCATCAAGTTTCTGATCATACACTAATTCACATTACTGATAATGCACTGAACACCTGCTGATCATGCACTGATCACTGGCTCATCATGCACTGATCACAAGCTGATCATACACTGATACGTGACATGATGCACAATCACTTGGCTGACCTAGCATCGTTCATGTGGCTCATCAGGCACTGATCACGTGTTGATCATACACTGATCACATGGCTGATCATGACTAATCACGAAGCTGATCATACACTGATCACGTGACTGTGCATGCACTGATCACAAGGCTGATCATGCACTGATCACATGCCTGATCATACACTGATCATGAGACTGCACATGCACTGATCACGTGGCTGGTCATGCACTGATCACGTGGCTTATCATGCACTGCTCATGTGACTGAGCATGCACTGATCTCGTAACTATCATGCATTGATCACTTGCCTATCATGCACTGAACACATGGCTGATCATACACTGATCACGCGACTGCACATGCCCTGATCACGTGGCTGATCATACAGTGATCACGTGGCTGATCCTGCACTGATCATGAAGCTGATCATAAACTGATCACGTGACTGTGAATGCACTGATCACATAGCTGATCATGCACTGATCCCGAAGCTGATAATGCACTCATCATGTGCCTGATCATGCACTGATCCCGTGGCTGATCATGCACTCATCACATGCCTGATCATGCACTGATCAC
>NW_011468870.1:0-525 GCF_000754665.1 Bison bison bison | reverse complement strand
TCTCCATGCGAGTGGCGAGGGGGAGCGCGTCATTGCTCTCGAGTCATGGGAGGGGAATCTGGCCTCGAGACGTGTTGAAGAAGGTCTCTCGAGGTCTTTCTCGGGTTGAGGCAGGAAACCCTGGCTTCCCTCGACTTATGCAGGTGACCTCAGGGGGCTTCTCATGGTGGCTCTGAGAAGTCTGGGAAACTGGAGGTGGGAGGGGCCTCTCGGGACTCCACGGGGTTTGGTGCATTGGAAGAGGGCCTCATCTCCAGTTGAGGCAGGATCCTCAGGGTTCCTCTGATTTCAGACTCCCATCGCAGGGTCACTGCAGACTGGGGACAGGAGAGTCAGGCCTCGTCTTGGGTTGAGGCATGGAACTCCGCTTGCCTCTCGAGGTGTCCCGGGGAGAGAGGCCACTTGTCGAGCTGTATTTGGAACCTGGGGGTTTCTCCGGACGATGCAAGGGCGAGTCACTGCCCCTTCGTGTTGAGTTCATTCACAGGGTCGAGTTCGGAGAGGTGTCCGGGCATCGGGTTCTTA
>NW_011468869.1:0-542 GCF_000754665.1 Bison bison bison | reverse complement strand
GCCAGGTGTCACGCGGCTCAGCTGGCGATTATCCGGCAGATGATCGGGCAGGTGTCGCTAGGCTCAACTGTCGATTTTCAAGCAGATGAGCGGGCAGGTGCGCGCAGCTCAGCTGGTGATTATCAAGCAGATGAGCGGGCAGGTGTTGGGCGGTTCAGCTGGCGATTATCAAGCAGATGAGCGGGCAGGTGTCACTCGGCTAAGCTGGCCATTATCAGGCAGAGGAGCGGGCAGGTGTCACCCGGCTAAGCTGGCGATTATCAGGCAGATGAGCGGGCAGGTGTCACCCGGCTAAGCTGGCGATTATCAGGCAGATGAGCGGACAGGTGTCACCCGGCTCAGCTGGGGATTATCAGGCAGATGAGCGGGCAGGTGCCATGCGCCTCAGCTGGTGATCATCAAGCAGATGAGCGGGCAGGTGCCGCGCGGCTCAGCTGGCGATTATCTAGCAGATGAGCGGTCAGGTGTCGCGAGGCTCAGCTGGCGATTATCAAGCAGATGAGCGGGCAGGTGACGCCGGGTCAGGTGGCGATTATCAAGCA
>NW_011468868.1:0-509 GCF_000754665.1 Bison bison bison | reverse complement strand
ATGATCAGCACGTGATCAGTGCATGATCAGGCAGGTGATGAGTGCATGGTCAGTCAGGTGATAAGAGCATGATCAGGCATGTGATCAGTCTTGATCAGGCGTGTGATCAGTGCATGATAGCCACATGATCATGATGATCAGCCAGTCATCAGTGCATGATAGCCACGTGATCATGCATGATCAGCCATGTGATCAGTGCATGCACAGTCACGTGACCAGTGTATGATCAGCTTCGTGATCAGCCATGATCAACCACGTGAGCAGTGCATGATCAGGCAGGTGATGAGTGCATGATCAGTCACGTGATAAGGGCATATCAGGCACGTGATCAGTGCATGATAGCCACGTGACCCCGGCATGAACAGTCACGTGAACAGTGCATGATGAGCAATGGGATCCAGTGCATGATAGACATGTGATCAGTGCATGAAAGCTACGTGACCAGTGTATGATCAGCTTCGTGATCAGTGCATGATCAGCCACGTGATCAGTGCATGATCAGGCAGGTG
>NW_011468867.1:0-533 GCF_000754665.1 Bison bison bison | reverse complement strand
AATCAGGCAGCTCAGCAGCCAATAATCAGAAGCAGCAGCAGGAATCGCGCAGCTCAGCAGGCAATAATCATGGAGCTGAGACCGGCAGGAATCACGCAACTCAGCAGGCAATACTCACGGACCTGAGCAGGCAGGAATCACGCAACTTAGCAGGCAATATAATTGGAGCTGAAGGCTGTAATGAACTGGATAAGCAGACTCTAATCACGTGATTCAGCCGGCTCCTCTCTGGGGACTGAGCAGGCACTTATTATGCAGCTCAGCAAGCAAAAATCATGGAGCTGAGCAAGCAGGAATCACGCAGCTCAGCAGGCAATAATCCTGGAGCTGAGCAAGCAGGAATCACGCAGCTCAGCAGGCAATAATCAAGAAGCTGAGCAGGCAGGAATCACGCAGCTCAGCAGGCAATAAATATGGAGCTGAGCAAGCAGGAATCACGCAGCTCAGCAGGCAATAATCAAGAAGCTGAGCAGGCAGGAATCACGCAGCTTAGCAGGCAATAATCATGGAGCCGAGCAGACTGTCATGAAGTG
>NW_011468866.1:0-613 GCF_000754665.1 Bison bison bison | reverse complement strand
GACTGATCATGCAGTGATCACGTGACTGATTATGCACTGATCTCGTGGCTATCATGCACGGCTCACGTGGCTGATCATGTAGCTACCATGTACTGGTCACGTGACTGATCATGCACTGATCACGTAATTGACCATGCACTAATGATGTGGCTGATCATGTGGATGATCGTACACTGATCACGTGACTGATCATACACTAATCACGTGGCTATCATGCACTGATCACTTGGCTGGTCATACACTGATCACGTGCCTGGTCATGCACAGATTACGTGACTGATCATGCAATGATCATGTGGCTATCATGCACTATTCACGTGGCTGATCATGCAATGATCACGTAGCTACCATGTACTGGTCACGTGAGTGATCATGCACTGATCACGTAATTGATCATGCACTGATCAGGTGACTTATCATGCACTGTTCAAGTGACTATTCATGCACTGATCATGTGACTGATCATGCACTGATCTCCTGGCTGTCATGCGCGGCTCCCGTGGCTGATCATGCAATGTTCACCTAGCTACCATGTACTGATCACGTGACTGATCACGTAATTGATCATGCACTGATCATGTGGCTGATCATGCACTGATCACGTGGCTGATCA
>NW_011468865.1:0-502 GCF_000754665.1 Bison bison bison | reverse complement strand
ATGCATGATCAGTCATGATATCAGTGATTGATAGCAAGGTTTATCAGTGCATGATCAGCCAGGTGATCAGTGCATGATCAGCCACGTGATCAGTGCATGCACAGTCACTGATCATTGTATGATCAGCTTCTGATCGGAGCATGATCAGCCACTGATCAGTACATGATCAGCCTTGTGGTCAGTGCATGCACAGCCACTGATCAGTGCATGTGCAGTCTCGTGATCAGTGTATGATCAGGCATGTGATCAGTGCATGATCAGCCAGTGATCAGTGCATGATCAGCCTTGTGATCAGTGCATGCACAGTCACGTGATCAGTGCATGATCAGCTTCGTGATTAGTTCATTATCAACAACGAGATCAGTGTATGATCAACCAGGTAATCAGTGCATGATCAGCCACATGAACAGTGTAAGATCATCCAAGTGATCAGTGCATGCACAGTCACGTAATCAGTGTATGATCAGCTTTGTGATCAGTGCATGATGAGTCACGTGATAAG
>NW_011468864.1:0-570 GCF_000754665.1 Bison bison bison | reverse complement strand
GGCATGATCAGCAACGTGATTAGTGCATGATCAACCACATGATCAGTGCATGATCAGCCACGGATCACTGTATGATCAGCCATGTCATCAGTGCATGTGCAGTCACGTGATCAGTGTATGATCAGCCACGTGATCAGTGCATGACAGCCAAGTGATCAATGCATGATAGCACGTGATCAGTGCATGATCAGTGCATGATCATCCACGTGATCACTGCATGATAGCCATGTGATAATTGCCTACAGTTACATGGTCAGTGCATGCGCAGTCAGGTGATCAGTGCATGATACACACCTGATCAGCACGTGATCAATACATGATCAGCAATATTCAGACACGTGTTCACTGTATGGTCAGTCATGTGATCAGTTCCTGATCAGCCACGTGATCAGTGTACGATCATCCTCGAGATCAGTGGATGCGCAGTCACATGATCAGTGCATGATAGCCATGTGATTAGTGCAGGATCAGTCACGTCTTCAGTGCATGTTCAATCACTTGATCAGTGCATGATCAGCTACGTGATCAGTGCATGATAGCCAGGTGATCAGTGCATGATCAGTCATGTGA
>NW_011468863.1:0-548 GCF_000754665.1 Bison bison bison | reverse complement strand
ATCAGTGCATGATAGCCATGTGATCAGTGCATGAAAGCTACGTGACCAGTGCATGATCAGCACGTATCAGTGCATCATCAGCACGTGATCATTGCATGTTCAGCACGTGATCAGTGCATACACAATCACGTGATCAGTGATGATCAGCTTCGTGATCAGTGCATGATCAGCACGTGATCAGTGCATGTTCAGCCATGTGATCAGTGCATGCACAGTCACATGATCAATGTATGATCAGCTTCGTGATCAGTGCATGGTCAGCCACGTGATCAGTGCATGATCAGGCACGTGAAGAGTGCATGATCAGCCACGTGATCAGTGCATTATCTCCCAGGGGATCAGTGCATGATCACGCCACGTGAACAGTCCATGATCAGCACGAATCATTGCATGTTCAGCCACGTGATCAGTGCATGCAGAGTCACGTGATCAGTGTATGATCAGCTTCATGATCATTGCATGGTCAGCCAGGTGATCGGTGCATGATTAGGCACCTGAAGAATGCATTAACTGTCACGTGATCAGTGTATGATAGCAAGGTTACCGGT
>NW_011468862.1:0-561 GCF_000754665.1 Bison bison bison | reverse complement strand
CCTCCTCTGCCTTTTAATCGCCAGCTTAGCCGGGTGACACCTGTCCGCTCATCTGCCTGATAATCGCCAGCTGAGCCATGCGTCACCTGCCGGCTCATCTGCCTGATAATCGCCAGCTGAGCCTCGCGACACCTGCCCGCTCATCTGCTTGATAATCGCCAGCTGAGCCACGCAGCATCTGCCTGCTCATCTGCTTGATAATCGCCAGCTGAGCCGCTCGACCCCTGCCCGCTCATCTGCTTGATAATCGCCAGCTGAGCCGCGCGTCCTCTGCCCGCTCATGTGCCTGATAATCGCCAGCCTTGCCTCGCGACACCTGCCCGATCATCTGCTTGATAATCGCCAGCTGAGCCGCGTGTCATCTGCCCACTCATGTGCCTGATAATCGCCAGCTTAGCCTCGCGACAGCTGCCCGCACATCTGCCTTATAATCGCCAGCTTAGCCGGGTGACACCTGCCCGCTCATCTGCTTGATAATCACCAGCTGAGCCCCAGACACCTGCCCGCTCATCTGCTTGATAATCGCCAGCTGAGCCACACGACACCTGCCCGCTCATCTGC
>NW_011468861.1:0-694 GCF_000754665.1 Bison bison bison | reverse complement strand
TCAATACACTGCCAGGGACACAGCAGGTAAGGGATATGGAAACTTAGCAGGAACAATGGCTCAACAAGTGAAAAAACCATTCACCAATACAATTTCAATCAATCTTTTAACACTCAAAAGAATCTGTGTTTAGGCAGTTTAGAACATCTCCTGCCTCTCACAGTTGGGAGGCTCTGAACAGTCACATGTGGCCGGAAAAACCTATTCAGGCAGGCTAGAGGATTTCCAAAGGAGTTTGTAGGTTAAACACTGCCACACCCAGGAATTATTAACTGGAAATGTAAGCTAACTCTTTTTTTCAGAGAGAGGTAGTGGGGGAGAGCCCCCTGTAAAAGTCAGAGGTTTAGGTGAAAGCGCAAGCAGAAAGTAGGCAGACTCTGGTTTTGGGGGTATATGCTCGAGAATTTCCAGGGGGACTCCTGAAGCTCGATCCCGCCTTTGCGTATGCCGAGCCTCCTTCCTCATGACCTTTGTCATGGGCAGAGTTCATCACTGGCTCCCAGCAGTGACAGAATTCCAGATGAGCTATTCCAGATCCTGAAAGATGATGCTGTGGAAAGTGCTGCACTCAATATGCAATATGCAATATGCACTCATATGCAATATGCCGGCTCAAGGCACTAGGGGAATCTGGCCTCGAGACGTGTTGAAGAAGGTCTCTCGAGGTTTTTTCTCGGGTTGAGGCAAAAAACCC
>NW_011468860.1:0-551 GCF_000754665.1 Bison bison bison | reverse complement strand
AGCTCCTGATCTTTGCCTGCTGAGCTGTGTGATTCCTGCCTGCTCAGCTCCATGAATATTGCCTGCTGAGCTGCATGATTGGTGTCTGCTGAGCTGCACCATTGTGTCTGCTGAGCTGCACCATTGGTGTCTGCTGAGCTGCCCAAATTGTGTCAGCTCAGTCACGGTGTAGAGCCTGCTGCGTCACGTGTTTAGAGTCTGCTTAACCACTTCATTACAGTTTGCTCAGCTCCTTGACGATTTCCTGCTCCTCTCCGTGAATAGTGCCCTCTTAGCCAAGTGATTAGTGCCTGCTCAGCTCTTTGATTATTGCCTCCTGAAGCACGTGATCAGTGCATGATAGCCACGTGATCAGCGCCTCTCATTCACGTGATCAGTGCCTCTCAGTCACGTGATCAGTGCATGCTCAGTCACGTGATCAGTGCCTCTCAGTCAGGTGATCAGTGCCTCTCAGTCACCGTGACCAGTGCATGCTCAGTCACGTGATCAGTGCATGCTCAGCCACGTGATCAGGGCCTGCTCAGTCACGTGATCAGGGTCTGCTGAATCAA
>NW_011468859.1:0-508 GCF_000754665.1 Bison bison bison | reverse complement strand
TCAGCAGGCAATACTCACGGACCTGAGCAGGCAGGAATCACGCAACTTAGCAGGCAATATAATTGGAGCTGAAGGCTGTAATGAACTGGATAAGCAGACTCTAATCACGTGATTCCAGCCGGCTCCTCGTCTGGGGACTGAGCAGGCACTTATAGTGCAGCTCAGCAAGCAAAATCATGGAGACTGAGCAAGCAGGAATCGCGCAGCTCAGCAGGCAATAATCATGGAGCTGAGCAAACAGGAGTCACGCAGCTCAGCATGCAATAATCAAGAAGCTGAGCAGGCAGGAATCACGCAGCTCAGCAGGCAATAAATATGGAGCTGAGCAAGCAGGAATCACGCAGCTCAGCAGGCAATAATCAAGAAGCTGAGCAGGCAGGAATCACGCAGCTTAGCAGGCAATAATCATGGAGCTGAGCAGACTGTCATGAAGTGGCTAAGCAGACTCTAATCACGTCACTCAGCCGGCTCCTAACCCGGTCTTGAGCAGGCACTAATCACGCAGCTG
>NW_011468858.1:0-566 GCF_000754665.1 Bison bison bison | reverse complement strand
TAAGCATGGAGCTCAGCAGTGATGAATCATGCTGCTCAACTGGGCAATAATCAAGCACGTGACCAGGCAGGAATCACGCAGCTCAGCTGGCAATGTCAAGCAGATGAGCCGACAGGAATCACGCAGCTCAGCTGGCAATTGCATGCAGATGAGCCGGCAGGAATCACGCAGCTCAGCACGCCCTGATCACGTGACTCTGCAGGCACTGATCACGTGGCTGATCAAGTACAGATCACGTGACTGAGCATGCACTGATCACGTGGCTATCATGCACTGATGACGTGACTGCGCATGCACTGATGACGTGGCTGATCGGGCACTGATCACATGGCTCATAATGCACCGATCACGTGTTTATCAGGCAATGATCAGTGACTGACGGGCGCTGATCATGGGACTGTGCACGCACTGATCACGTGGCTATCATGCACTGATCACGTGACTGCGCATGCACTGATGACGTGGCTGTGCGGGCACTGATCACGTGTTTATCAGGCAGTGATCAGTGACTGACAGGCGCTGAACAGGGGACTGTGCACGCGCTGATCAGGTGGCTGATGAGGAAC
>NW_011468857.1:0-601 GCF_000754665.1 Bison bison bison | reverse complement strand
GAGAGGGCACTGATCACGTGACTGAGAGGCGCTGATCACGTGATTGAGGGGCGCTGATCACGTGACTGAGAGGCGCTGATCACGTGGCTATCATGCACTGATCACGTGCTTCAGGAGGCAATAATCAAAGAGCTGAGCTGGCACAAATCACTTGGCTAAGAGGGCACTATTCACGGAGAGGAGCAGGAAATCGTCAAGGAGCTGAGCAAACTGTAAAGAAGTGGTTAAGCAGACTCTAAACACGTGACGCAGCAGGCTCTACACCCGTGACTGAGCTGACACAATTTGGGCAGCTCAGCAGACACCAATGGTGCAGCTCAGCAGACACAAATGGTGCAGCTCAGGCAGACACCAATCATGCAGCTCAGCAGGCAATACTCATGGAGCTGAGCAGGCAGGAATCACACAGCTCAGCAGGCAAAGATCAAGGAGCTGAGCAGGCACGAATCCCGCAGTTCAGCTGGCAAAAATCAAGGAGCTGAGCAGACTGCCATTAAGTCGCTAAGCAGATTCTAAACACGTGACTCAGCAGGCTTGACACCCGTGACTGAGCAGACACGAATCTTGCAGGCCAGCAGGCAATACACCTGGAGCTGAGCAG
>NW_011468856.1:0-564 GCF_000754665.1 Bison bison bison | reverse complement strand
TGATCAGTGCATGCACAGTCAAGTGATCAGCGTATGATCAGCTTCGTGATCAGTGCATGGTCAGCCACGTGATCAGTTCATTATCAGGCAGGTGATGACTGCATGATCAGCCATGTGATCAGTGTAACATCATCACGTGATCAGTGCCTGATGAGTCACATGAACAGTAGCAAGATCAGCCAAGTGATCAGTGCATACACAGTCACGTAATCAGTGATGATCAGCTTCGTGATCAGTGCATGTTCAGCCATGGGATCAGTGCATGATCAGCCACGTGATCAGTGCATGCACAGTCACGTGATCAGTTTATGATCAGCTTCATGGTCAGTGCATGATCAGCCACGTGATCAGTGCATGCACAGTCACATGATCAGTTTATGATCAGCTTCATGATCAGTGCATGATCAGCCACGTGATCAGTGCATGATCAGCCAAGTGATCAGTGCCAGATCAGCCATGGGATCAGTGCATGCACAGTCACGTGACCAGTGTATGATCAGCTTCGTGAGCAGTGCATGATCAGCCACGGGATCAGTGCATGATAAGGCACGTGATGAGTGCATG
>NW_011468855.1:0-533 GCF_000754665.1 Bison bison bison | reverse complement strand
GCAGATGAACGGGCCGGTGTCGCACGGTCAGCTGGCGATTATCAGGCAGATGGGCGGACAGGTGTCACCCAGCTAAGCTGGCGATTATCAAGCAGATGAGCGGGCAGGTGTCGTGTGGCTCAGCTGACGATTATCAAGCATATGAGTTTGCAGTTGTCGCGGGGCTCAGCTGGCGATTATCAAGCAGATAAGCGGGCAGGTGTCATGTGGGTCAGCTGGCGATTATCAAGCAGATGAGCGGGTAGGTGTCGCGGAGCTCATCTGACGATTATCAAGCAGATGAGCGGGCAGGTGTCGCGGGGCTCAGCTGGCAATTACAAGCAGATGAGCGGGCAAGTGTCATCGTGGCTCAGCTGGCGATTATCACGCAGATGAGCGGGCAGGTGTCGCGGGGCTCACCTGACGATTATCAAACAGATGAGCGGGCAGGTGTCGCGCGGCTCCAGCTGACGATTATCAAGCAGATGAGCTTGCAGTTGTCGCGGGGCTCTGCTGGCGATTATCAAGCAGATGAGCGGGCAGGTGTCATGTGG
>NW_011468854.1:0-582 GCF_000754665.1 Bison bison bison | reverse complement strand
TGATCATGCACTGATCACGTGCTGATCAAGCACTAATCACGAAGCTGATCAGACACTGATCAGGTGACTGTGCATGCACTGATCACGTGGCTGAAAAATGCAATGATCACGTGGCTGATCGTGCACTGTTCACGTGGCTGATCATGCACTGAGCACGTGGAGATCATACAGTGATCACGTGGCTGATCATGCACTGATAACGTGACTGTGCATGCACTGATCCCATGACTGATCATGTACTGATCACGTGGTAGATCATGCACTGATAACGTGGCTCTCATACACTGATCACGTGACTGATCATGCACTCTTCACGTGCCTGATTATCGCTGATCACGTGGCTGATCATACACTGATCATGTGACTGCACATGCACTGATCACATGGCTGATCATACAGTGATCACGTTGCTGATCATGCACTGCTTAGGTGGCTATCATGCACTGATCACGTGGCTATCCTGCACTAATCATGTGGCTGATCATACACTGATCACGAGATTGTGCCTGCACTGATCACGTGGATGATCATACACTCACCACGTGACAGATCATGCACTGATCACTTGGCTTTCATGCACTG
>NW_011468853.1:0-556 GCF_000754665.1 Bison bison bison | reverse complement strand
CAGGTGTCGCGCTGCTCATCTGGCGATTATCAAGCAGATGAGTAGGCAGGTGTCACACGGCTCAGCTGGTGATTATCAAGTAGATGAGCAAGCAGGTGTCGCGAGGCTCAGCTGGCGAGTATCAGGAGATGAGCAGGTAGGTGTCGCGCGACTCAGCTGGCGAGCATCAGGCAGATGAGCAGGCAGGTATCGCGCGGCTCAGCTGGCGAGTATCAGGCAGATGAGCAGGCAGGTGTCGCGCGGCTCAGCTGGCGATTATCAAGCAGATGAGCGTTCAGGTGTCGCGCGCCTCAGCTGGCGATTATCAAGCATATGAGGGGGCAGGTGTCGTGAGGCTCAGCTGACGATTATCAAGCAGAATAGCGGGCAGGTGTCGCGTGGCTCAGCTGGCGATTATCAAGCAGATGAGCGGGCAGTTGTAGCGTGGCTCATCTGGTGATTATCAAGCAGATGAGCGGGCAGGTGTCGCGCTGCTCATCTGGCGATTATCAAGCAGATGAGTAGGCAGGTGTCACACGGCTCAGCTGGTGATTATCAAGTAGATGAGCAAGCAGGT
>NW_011468852.1:0-600 GCF_000754665.1 Bison bison bison | reverse complement strand
TTGATACTCGCCAGGTGAGACCCCTCGACACCTGCCCGCTCATCTGCTTGATAATCGCCAGCTGAGCCTCGCGACACCTGCCCGCTCATCTGTTTGATAATCGCCAGCTGAGCCTGGGACACCTGCTCGATAACTTCGATAATGATGCATCAAGTATACGTGCCGCTCATCTGCCTGATAATCGCCAGCTTAGCAGGTGCACCTGCCTCTCATCTGCCTGGAATCGCCAGCTGAGCCGTGCGTCATCTGCCGGCTCATCTGCCTGATAATCGCCAGCTGAGCCGCGTAGCTCCTGTCCGCTCATCTGCCTGATAATCGCCAGCTGAACCTCGCGACACCTGCCCGCTCATCTGGTTGATAATCGCCAGCTGAGCCTCGCGAGACTTGCCCGCTCATCTGCTGGATAATCGCCAGCGGAGCCACACGACACCTGCCCGCTCATTGCTTGATAATCGCCAGCTGAGCCACACGACACCTGCCTGCTCATCTGATTGATAATTGCCAGGTGAGCCTCGCGAGACTTGCCCGCTCATCTGCTTGATAATCTCCAGCTGAGCCACACGACACCTGCCTGCTCATCTGCTTGATAATCGCCAGCTG
>NW_011468851.1:0-1124 GCF_000754665.1 Bison bison bison | reverse complement strand
GAGTAGTCACGTGATCTGTGCATGACCAGGCACGTGATCAGTGTATGATCAGCCATGTGATCAGTGCATGATAGCCACGTGATCAGTGTATGATCAATTACGTTAACTTTGCATGCTCAGTCACGTGACCAGTGCATGTTAGCAACTTGATCATTGCAGGATCAGCCACGTGAGCACCGCATGATAGACACGTGATCAGTGCATGATCAGTTACATGAGCAGTGTATGATCAGCCACGTGATCAGTGCATGATCAGACACGTGATCAGTGTATGATCAGCCACGTGATCAGTGCATGATACCTACATGATCAGTTCACGATTAGTCACGTGATCTGTGCATGACAGGCACCTAATCAGTGCATGATATCCACGTGATCAGTGAATTATAGCCACCTGATCAGTTCATGATTAGTCACGTAATCTGTGCATGACCAGGCACGTGAAAAGTGTATGATCAGCCACGTGATCAGTTCATTATAGCCACGTGATCAGTGCATGATCAGTTACGTGATCAGTGCGTGAACAGTCACGTGATCAGTGCATGATCAGTTTCCGGAGTAGAGTATGACCAGCCACTTGATCAGTGCATGATGAGCCACGTGATCAGTGCAGGATCAACTACGTGATCAGTGGATGATCAGTCATGTGACCAGTACATGGTAGCTGCGTGATCATTGCGTGATCAGCCACGTGAGCAGTGCATGATAGCCACGTGAGCAGTGCATGATCAGCCACGTGAGCAGTGCATGATCAATTACGTGATCAGTGTATGAACAGTCACGTGACCAGTACAAGGTAGCTACGTGATCATTGCATGATTAGCCCCGTGGTCAGTGCATGATAGCCACGTGGTCATTGCATGATAGCCACGTGATCAGTGCATGATCAGTCACGTGATTCGTGTGTGATCAGCCACATGATCAGTGCATGATATCCACGTGATCAGTGCATGATAGCCACGTGATCAGTGCAGGATCAACTACGTGATCAGTGGATGATCAGTCATGTGACCAGTACATGGTTGCTATATGATCATTGCATGATCAATTACGTTACCATTGCATGATCAGTCACGTGACCAGTGCCTGTTAGCAACTTGATCATTGCAGGATCAGCCACGTGC
>NW_011468850.1:0-526 GCF_000754665.1 Bison bison bison | reverse complement strand
TCATCATGCACTGATCACGTGCCTGACTTATACACTGATCACGAGCGTGCACATGCACTGATCACGGGGCTGATCATGCACTGATCTCGTGCCTGACTATACACTGATCACGAGACTGCACATGCACTGATTACGTGGCTGATCATGCACTGATCACGTAGCTATCATGCACTGATCACATGTCTATCATGCAGTGATCCCATGGCTCATCATGCACTGATCACGTGACTGATCATGCAGGGGGTCACGTGGCTATCATTCACTGATCACTGGCTGATCATACACTGATCATGTGACTGATCATGCACTGATCACATGCCTGATCATGAACTGATCACGTGCCTGATCATGCACTGATCACGTGGCTGATCATGCACTGGTCACGTGACTGTGCATGCACTGATCCCATGGCTGATCTGGCACTGATCACGTGGCTGATCATGCACTGATCATGTGGCTGATCATGCACTGATCATGAAGCTGATCATAACCTGTTCACGTGAGTGTGCATGCACTGATCACGTGG
>NW_011468849.1:0-516 GCF_000754665.1 Bison bison bison | reverse complement strand
CCTGCCAGACCGGGCTTCCCTGGAGCTGTCCTCCGCCTAGAGGCAGGTGGATGTGCTGTGCGGGGCTTCCCCTGTGCCGTTTGGGGCTCCCTAGCACAGCCGCAGCGCACGGGGAACCACGCCCATGGACTTCGAGTGAGCTCGGGCAGTACTTTGGTCCCAGGTTTGGAGCCCAATGCCCGGAACGCGGGAGAGAGGAGGCTGGCTGCCGGCGGGTGCTTGCAAGCCTGTTACTGGGAAGGACCGAGTGAGCTTCCACACCGGCGGAGCTCCAGCTCTGCGCCCAGGCGCGATAGCACAGAGCCCCGGCCGAGAGGCTGCTCTGGGCTGGGCGAGCCTCCCCAAGCCCTGCCCAGCTTCTAGCGTTCGCGCCCGGGAAGGAGCAGGCTGCGGGAGTGTGGGAGACGTGACTGGTGCCTGACTGGTGCCTCAGCTCAGCTCTCGCCTTCCCTTCGGACCTAGGAGCCAGGCGGCCTTGCAGAGGGCGTAGGGGCTGGGGGTGTGCACACTGCCAAA
>NW_011468848.1:0-542 GCF_000754665.1 Bison bison bison | reverse complement strand
GGGGCTGATCACACACCTGTCACGTGACTGATCATGCACTGATCACGTGGCACTCATGCACTGATCACTGGCTGATCATACTCTGCTCACATAACTGATCATGCACATATCACTGGCTATCATGCACTGCTCACGTGGCTGATCCTGCAATGATCACGTAGCTACTATATACTGGTCACGTGACTCATCATGCACAGATCACGTAAATGAACATGGACTGTTCACGTGACTGATCATGCCCTGATCACGTGATTGATCATGCACTGATCACTTGGCTATCATGCACTGCTAACCTGGCTGATAATCAATGATCACATAGCTACCATGTACTGGTCACGTGACTGATCATGCACTGATCATGTAATTGATCATGCACTGATCACGTGGCTGATCATACACTGATCACGTGACTGATCATGCACTGATCTCGCGGCTAACATGCACCGATCACGTGGCTTATCTTACACTGATCACGTGCCTGGTCATGCACAGATCACGTGACTACTCAAGAAGTGATCACGTGGCTAACATGCACTGATCAC
>NW_011468847.1:0-559 GCF_000754665.1 Bison bison bison | reverse complement strand
CTAAATGCACTGAACACCTGCTGATCATGCACTGATCACTGGCTCATCATGCACTGATCACGAAGCTGATCATACACTGATTACGTGACTATCGATGCACTAATCACTTGGCTGACCTAGCATCGTTCATGTGGCTCATCAGGCACTGATCACGTGTTGATCATACACTGATCACATGGCTGATCATGACAATCACGAAGCTGATCATACACTGATCACGTGACTGTGCATGCACTGATCACAAGGCTGATCATGCACTGATCACATGCCTGATCATACACTGATCATGAGACTGCACATGCACTGATCACGTGGCTGGTCATGCACTGATCACGTGGCTTATCATGCACTGCTCATGTGACTGAGCATGCACTGATCACGTAACTATCATGCATTGATCACTTGCCTATCATGCACTGAACACATGGCTGATCATACACTGATCACGCGACTGCACATGCCCTGATCACGTGGCTGATCATACAGTGATCACGTGGCTGTGCATGCACTGATCACGTGGCTGAAAATGCAATGATCATGCGACTGATCGTGCACTGAT
>NW_011468846.1:0-560 GCF_000754665.1 Bison bison bison | reverse complement strand
CCCTTCGTGTTGACTTCATTCATAGGGTGGAGTTCGGAGAGGTGTCCGGGCATCGGGTTCTTACCAAGAGGGGACCGGGAAATCGGGGTGCTTCGCAATGTGGAAGCACCCACGAGGCCACGTCTGGTATGTCGTCGTGAGACCGGCCTCATCCTGAGGTGCGACCGGAAGGTCGGGAACCCCTTCCAGACAAAGCAGGGGAGTAGACCCTCCTGTCGCGGTCAGGAGGGTAGAAGGGGCTCAGAGGAAGTGGTGCCGGAAAACCTCGGTGTTCCTCTCCAGGGAGACCGGGATGCCGGGGAACTTTGTGGGGGCGCATCAAGGGTGCCAAGTACCGTTTCGACCTCCAATTCCTAACGTGGGACTTCTCCTGAGACGCTGTAGCGGGTAAGGGCTTCATCTTGCGATGACGGGGGAACCACGTGGTTTTTCTCGAGTTGCGGCGGGATTCTCGAGTTTCGACGGGTAATTCAGGATGCCTCCTGTTTTGGCCCAGGGAAGTCGAATCTTCCATTCGAGTTGCGAAGGAAAGCTGGGTATTGCTCTCGAGTGACTGCAGG
>NW_011468845.1:0-523 GCF_000754665.1 Bison bison bison | reverse complement strand
TCAAATGAGTCAGTTCTTCGCATCAGGTGGCCAAAGTATCGGAGTTTGTAGATTCACATTTTCTGTTTGTATAATTCTTCTTTAGTCTAATTATACTGAAGAGTTTCCCTTAGTACTTTTTGTGTTAAGGAATCTTTTGGTGATGAATCCTTAAATGTTAAAGTTTATTTTGCTTTTGACTTTGAAAGATTTTCTCTAGGTATAGAATTCTTGGTTGGCATTTTTTTCACTCATTATCAGAGAAATGCAAATCAAAACCACTATGAGGTACCATTTCACACCAGTCAGAATGGCTGCGATCCAAAAGTCTACAAATAATAAATGCTGGAGAGGGTGTGGAGAAAAGGGAACCCTCTAACACTGTTGGTGGGAATGCAAACTAGTACAGCCACTATGGAGAACAGTGTGGAGATTCCTTAAAAAACTGGAAATAGAACTGCCTTATGACCCAGCAATCCCACTGCTGGGCATACACACTGAGGAAACCAGAAGGGAAAGAGACACGTGTACCCCAATGTTCTAT
>NW_011468844.1:0-562 GCF_000754665.1 Bison bison bison | reverse complement strand
CATAAAATGCCTGTGCAAATCTTTTATGAGGATTTGCAGTTTTCCCTAAGTCTAACAATTTATCCATTGCATTTCTTCCCTTAGAGTACTAATTCATCAAAAAAAAAGTTCAAATATCAGCATTGTTGTGACATAAACTGAACTCTATAACCACCAGTATACTTTTGAATTAAAAATATTCCCAAATTCCTTTATTCAATTATAAATAAAATTGTTTCACATCTGTCAAAACTTGTTAAGAATAATTGTTTGACTTCATTGGTCCTTACAGTCTCCATTTGAAAAAGGAGGTAGTCAGACCACAAGAGCTACAGGCTTTTTTCCAACCTTAGCACTGTATGATTATACATAATATCAGCATTTTCAGTAATATTTTATTTAAAAGAACTATATCAGAAATGTGAGTAAATTATTTTTAGATTATTTTATTTCAAGGCTTTTATAATGTTCCAAATACATGCAAAATAATTAATGTTCTTGAATTATTATTGAGAATTTTCCATTCAAGATGCTGTAAGTTATTTAACCAAAACAAAGAATTAAAACAAGGTTCTTGTCTCCA
>NW_011468843.1:0-542 GCF_000754665.1 Bison bison bison | reverse complement strand
TCAATCCAAGACGAGGCCTGACTCTCCTGTCCCCAGTCTGCAGGGACCCTGCGATCGGAGTCTGAAATCAGAGGTACCCTGCGGTTCCTGACCTCAACTGGAGATGAGGCCCTCTTCCAATGCACCAAACCCAGTGGGGTCCCGAGAGGCCCCTCCCACCTCCAGTTTCCCTGGCTTCTCAGAGCCACCATGAGAAGCTCCCTGAGGTCACCTGCACAAGTCGAGGGAACCCAGGGTTTCCTGCCTCAACCCGAGAAAGACCTTGAGAGACTTTCTTCAACGCGTCTCGAGGCCAGATTCCCCTACCATGGCTCGGGAGCAATGACGCGCTCCCCCTCGCCACTCGCATGGAGACCCGACTTCCCTGGCCCCCCACGAGGGGCTCACCGACCTCGCCGTCGTACCTCGTGAGAAACCGCACACTGGGGCCGCCGCTCGAGAACAACCCCGAGATTCCCCCGTCATCGAGAGATGAGGGCCTTCGTCTCCTGCATGGCCTGGAGACCAATCTCGCGACCTCTCTCCAAACGCCTCAGGAGGCT
>NW_011468842.1:0-538 GCF_000754665.1 Bison bison bison | reverse complement strand
TCATAGAGGATCCTGCTGTGATGTATGTCGGAGAGTGTTTTGCCTATGTTCTCCTCTAGGAGTTTTATAGTTTCTGGTCTTATGTTTAGATCTTTAATCCATTTTGAGTTTATTTTTGTGTATGGTGTGAGAAAGTGCTCTAATTTCATTCTTTTACAAGTGGTTGACCAGTTTTCCCAGCACCGCTTGTTAAAGAGATTGTCTTTAATCCATTGTATATTCTTGCCTCCTTTGTCAAAGATAAGGTGTCTATATGTGTGTGGATTTATCTCTGGGCTTTCTATTTTGTTCCATTGATCTATATTTCTGTCTTTGTGCCAGTACCATACTGTCTTGATGACTGGCTTTGTAGTAGAACCTGAAGTCAGGCAGGTTGATTCCTCCAGTTCCATTCTTCTTTCTCAAGATAGCTTTGGCTATTCGAGGTTTTTTGTATTTCCATACAAATTGTGAGATTATTTGTTCTAGCTCTGTGAAGAATACCGTTGGTAGCTTGATAGGGATTGCATGAATCTATAAATTGCTTTGGGTAGTATAC
>NW_011468841.1:0-550 GCF_000754665.1 Bison bison bison | reverse complement strand
CAGTGCATGATCAGTCACGTGACCCAGTACATGGTAGCTACGTGATCATTGCATGATCAGCCACGTGAGCCATGCATGTTAGCCACGAGATCAGTGCATGATCATTCACGTGATCAGTGCATGATCAGTCACGTGAAATGTGCATGATAAGTCACCTGATCGGTGCATGATCAATTACGTGATCAGTGCATGATCACTCACGTGACCAGTAGAGGGTAGCTACGTGATCATTGCATGATCAGCCATATGAGCAGTGCATGATAGCCACGTGATCAGTGCATGATCAATTTCGGGAGCAGAGTATGAACCAGCACTTGATCAGTGCATGATAGCGACGTGATCACTGCATGATCTGTCACATGATCAGTGTATGATCACCCACGTGATCAGTGCATGGGCAGTCATGTGATCAGTGCATGATATAGACGTGATCAGTGCATGATCAGTCTCGTGATCAGTGTATGATCAACCACGTGATCAGTGCACGATAGCCAGGTAATGAATGCATGGTAGCCAGATGATCAGTGCATGATCAGTCAGGTGATCAGTG
>NW_011468840.1:0-509 GCF_000754665.1 Bison bison bison | reverse complement strand
TCTCCAGTTGAGGCAGGAACCGCAGGGTACCTCTGATTTCAGACTCCGATCGCAGGGTCCCTGCAGACTGGGGACAGGAGAGTCAGGCCTCGTCTTGGGTTGAGGCATGGAACTCCGCTTGCCTCTCGAGATGTCCCCAGAAAGAGAAGCCGCTTGTCGAGCTGTATTTGGACCTGGGTTTTTTTCCGAAGGATGCACGGAAAAACTGCCCCTTCGTGTTGACTTCATTCACAGGGTGGAGTTCGAAGAGGTGTCCGGGCATCGGGTTCTTATCAAGAGGGGACCGGGAAATCGGGGTCCTATGGAATGTGGAACCACCCACGAGACCACGTCTGGAATGTCTTCGTGAGACCGGCCTCATCCTGAGGTGCGACCGGAAGGTCGGGAACCCCTTCCAGACAAAGCAGGGGAGTCGACCCTCCTGTCCAGATCAGGAGGGGAGAAAGGGCTCAGAGGAGGGGTGCCGGAAAACCTCAGTGTTCCTCTCGAGGGAGACCGGGATTTCGGGG
>NW_011468839.1:0-512 GCF_000754665.1 Bison bison bison | reverse complement strand
AGGCTGCTCTGGGCTGGGCGAGCCTCCCCAAGCCCTGCCCAGCTTCTAGCGTTCGCGCCCGGGAAGGAGCAGGCAGCGGGACTGTGGGAGACGTGACTGGTGCCTGACTGGTGCCTCAGCTCAGCTCTCGCCTTCCCTTCGGACCTAGGAGCCAGGCGTCCCTGGCAGAGGGCTTAGGGGCTGGGGGTGTGCACACTGCCAAAGCCTCCCACAGGGAGAGCTCTTTCCGAGGGAAAGGAAGCGCCCCAGGCTGCATTCCCAAGCTGGTGCTTCCCCGCCCAGACTAAGCGCCGCACGGAGGCAATCAGGGTCCCGGTGCCCGTGGCTTGGGGAGGCGGCTCCACAGCCAGAGTGTTGCTCCGTTGGTGCCCAGAAAGCGCCTGCCAGACCGGGCCTTCCCTGGAGCTGTCCTCCCGCCTAGAGGCAGGTGGATGTGCTGTGCGGGCTTCCCCTGTGCGTTTGGGCTCCCTAGCACAGCCGCAGCGCAGGGGAACCAGCCCATGATCAGTGAG
>NW_011468838.1:0-546 GCF_000754665.1 Bison bison bison | reverse complement strand
GAGAGGAACCCCCGAGGTTTTCCGGCACCACTTCCTCTGAGCCCCATCTACCCTCCTGATCTCGACAGGAGGGTCGACTCCCCTGCTTTGTCTGGAAGGGTTCCCGACCTTCCGTTCGCACCTCAGGATGAGGCCGGTCTCACGCCGACATTCCAGACGTGGCTTCGTGGGTGCTTCCACATTGCGAAGCACCCCGATTTCCCGGTCCCCTTTTGGTAAGAACCCGATGCCCGGACACGTCTCCGAACTCCACCCTGTGAATGAAGTCAACACGAAAGGGCAGTGACTCGCCCGTGCATCGTCCAGAAAAAACCCCCAGGTTCCAAATACAGCTCGACAAGTGGCCTCTCTCCCCGGGGACACATCGAGAGGCTAGCGGAGTTCCATGCCTCAACCCAAGACGAGGCCTGACTCTCCTGTCCCCAGTCTGCAGGGACCCTGCGATCGGAGTCTGAAATCAGAGGAACCCTGAGCTTCCTGCCTCAACTGGAGATGAGGCCCTCCTCCAATGCACCAAACCCAGGGGAGTCCCGAGAGACCCCTCCC
>NW_011468837.1:0-519 GCF_000754665.1 Bison bison bison | reverse complement strand
CCTCTGATTTCAGACTCCGATCGCAGGGTCCCTGCAGACTGGGGACAGGAGAGTCAGGCCTCGTCTTGGGTTGAGGCATGGAACTCCGCTTGCCTCTCTAGGTGTCCCCGGGGAGAGAGGCCACTTGTCGAGCGGTATTTGGAACCTGGGGGTCTTTTCCGGACGATGCACGGGCGAGTCACTGCCCCTTCGTGTTGACTTCATTCACGGGGTGGAGTTCGGAGAGGGGTCCGGGCATCGGGTTCTTACCAAGAGGGGACCGGGAAATCGGGGTGCTTCACAATGTGGAAGCACCCACGAGGCCACGTCTGGAATGTCGTCGTGAGAACGGCCTCATCCTGAGGTGCGACCGGAAGGTCGGGAACCCCTTCCAGACCAAGCAGGGGAATCGACCCTCCTGTGGAGATCAGGAGGGTAGAAGGGGCTCAGAGGAAGTGGTGCCGGAAAACCTCGGTGTTCCTCTCCAGGGAGACCGGGATGCCGGGGAACTTGGTGGGGGCGCATCAAGGGTGCCAAGTA
>NW_011468836.1:0-510 GCF_000754665.1 Bison bison bison | reverse complement strand
AAGAGGCATCCCGAATTCCCCGTCGTAACTCGAGAATGCCGCCGCAACTCGAGAAAATCCACGTGGTTCCCCCGTCATCGCAAGATGAAGCCCTGTCCCGCTACAGCGTCTCAGGAGAAGTCCCACGTTAGGAATTGGAGGTCGAAACGGTACTTGGCACCCTTGATGCACCCCCACAAAGTTCCCCGGCATCCCGGTCTCCCTGGAGAGGAACACCGAGGTTTTCCGGCACCACTTCCTCTGAGCCCCTTCTACCCTCCTGATCTGGACAGGAGGGTCGACTCCCCTGCTTTGTCTGGAAGGGGTTCCCGACCTTCCGTTCGCACCTCAGGATGAGGCCGGTCTCACGACGACATTCCAGAAGTGGCCTCTTTGGGTGCTTCCACATGGCAAAGGACCCCGATTTCCCGGTCCCCTCTGGATAAGAACCCGATGCGCACACACCTCTCCAAACTCCACCCTGTGAATGAAGTCAAAGCGAAGGGGCAGTGACTCGCCCGTGCATCGTCC
>NW_011468835.1:0-519 GCF_000754665.1 Bison bison bison | reverse complement strand
GAACCTGGGGTTTGTTTCCGGACGATGTACGGGCGAGTCACGGCCCCTTCGTGTTGACTTCATTCACAGGGTGGAGTTCGAAGAGGTGTCCGGGCATCGCGATCTTATCAAGAGGGGACCGGGAAATCGGGGTCCTTCGGAATGTGGAACGACCCACGAGGCCACGTCTGGAATGTCGTCGTGAGACCGGCCTCATACTGAGGTGCGACCGGAGGTCGGGAACCCCTTCCAGACAAAGCAGGGGAGTCGACCCTCCTGTCCAGATCAGGAGGGTACAAGGGGCTCAGAGGAAGTGGTGGAGGAAAACCTCGGTGTTCCTCTCGAGGGAGACAGGGATGCCGAGGAACTTTGTGGGTCACATCAAGGGTGCCAAGTACGTTTCGACCTCCAATTCCTAACGTGGGACTTCTCCTGAGACGCTGTAGCGGGAAAGGGCTTCATCTTGCGATGCCGGGGGAACCACATGGTTCTTCTCGAGTTGCGGAGCGATTCTCGAGTTACGACGGGGAATTCAGGATG
>NW_011468834.1:0-654 GCF_000754665.1 Bison bison bison | reverse complement strand
CTCTATACAGTCAAGCAAAAACAAGACCAAGAGCTGACTGTGGCTCAGACCATGAACTCCTATTGCCAAAATTCAGACTTAAAGTGAAGAAAATGGGGAAAAACCACTAAGCCCATTCAGGTATGACCTAAATCAAATCCCTTATGATTATACAGTGCAAGTGAGAAATAGATTTAAGGACCTAGATCTGATAGATAGAGTGCCTGATGAGCTATGGAATGAGGTTCGTGACACTGTACAGGAGACAGGGATCAAGACCATCCCCATAGAAAAGAAATGCAAATAAGCAAAATGGCTGTCTGGGGAGGCCTTAAAATAGCTGTGAAAATAAGAGAAAGCAAAAAAGCAAAGGAGAAAAGGAAAGATATAAACATCTGAATGCAGAGTTCCAAAGAATAGCAAGAAGAGATAAGAAAGCCTTCCTCAGCGATCAATGCAAAGAAATAGAGGAAAACAACAGAATGGGAAAGACTAGAGATCTCTTCAAGAAAATCAGAGATACCAAAGGAACATTTCATGCAAAGATGGGCTCGATAAAGGACAGAAATGGTATGGACCTAACAGAAAGAGAAGATATTAAGAAGAGATGGCAAGAATACACAGAAGAACTGTACAAAAAAGATCTTCATGACTCAGATAATCACGATGGTGTGA
>NW_011468833.1:0-527 GCF_000754665.1 Bison bison bison | reverse complement strand
CCTTAACATAGATGAGGAGAACAAGGTAGGAGGAAAACTTACTGTTTGGTTCAGGTCGCTTCTGAGCCTTTTGGGGGGACCGACCTGAAGCCAGAGTCTAGCGGAAATACACAGGCTTTGAACATCGCTGAAGACCAACATTTCCTAAGGAAAAAACGCATTGCATAGCTCGAGGTTTGTCTGGGAAATACTTACACATCAGGAGATGGCTCCGAGGTGGATTTCTACAAAGAACATCCATGCAAAGGACAAGCCTGCACAGCTCTGTGCACATCTGCCCCCTCCCCCCCTCACAGCCAGCAGCATTTCCAAGTGACCTCCTAAGGCCTTCGCCAAACTACAGGGGCACCTCTGGGTTTCCTGTTTCCCTCATTTTTCGGAATCTTTTCTAAAAAAAAAGAAAAACAAAAAACAAATTAAAAAAAAAAAAAAACACAACCCGCACATTTCTTCGTAGAATGCCACAGTGGAAGGAAAACAGGCCTTCAATATTAAGACCTAAATTTGCAAAAAACTTGGAGCTTGGT
>NW_011468832.1:0-500 GCF_000754665.1 Bison bison bison | reverse complement strand
ATCATTCCTTCCAAAGAAATCCCAGGGCCGATCTCCTTCAGAATGGACTGGTTGGATCTCCTTGCAGTCCAAGGGACTCTCAAGAGTCTTCTCCAACACCACAGTTCAAAAGCATCAGTTCTTCGGCGCTCAGCCTTCTTCACAGTCCAACTCTCACATCCATATATGACCACAGGAAAAACCATAGCCTTGACTAGACAAACCTTTGTGGGCAAAGTAATGTCTCTGCTTTTGAATATGCTATCTAGGTTGGTCATAACCTTCCTTCCAAGGAGTAAGCCTCTTTTAATTTCATGGCTGCAGTCACCATCTGTAGTGATTTTGGAGCCCAGAAAAATAAAGTCTGACTGTGTTTCCACTGTTTCCCCATCTATTTCCCATGAAGTGGTGGGACCGGATGCCATGATCTTCGTTTTCTGAATGTTGAGTTTTAAGCCAGCTTTTTCACTCTACACTTTCACTTTCATCAAGAGGCTTTTGAGTTCGTCTTCACTTTCTGC
>NW_011468831.1:0-567 GCF_000754665.1 Bison bison bison | reverse complement strand
CAGTGATCAGTGACTGACAGGCGCTGATCAGGGGGACTGTGCACGCACTGATCAGGTGGCTCATCAGTAACTGACCACCTGACCGCGCATGCAGTGATCACGTGGCTGGCGTTCACTGACCACGTGTTTATCATACGGTGATCACGTGACTGAGAGGCGCTGATCACGTGACTGTGCCGTCAGTGATCACGTGGCTGAGCAGGCACTGATATCGTGACTGAGCATGCACTGATCATGTGCCCGGGAGCCGGGGAGGCATTCCACTCTGGACAAAGGTCATGAGGAGGAGGCTCGGCATACGCAAATGCGGGATCGAGCCTCAGGAGTCCACCCGGATATTCTCGAGCATCTCCCCCCGAAAAAACCGGAGTCTGCCTACTGTATTGCTTTGTGCTCTCACCTCTGATTTCACTGGGGGCTGTCCCCACCACCATCTCGCTCTCTCTGTCAAAGAGTTAACTTACAGCTCCAATTCATAAAGTGCCTTGTCATTCTTCCCTTTAACTTCCAGCTGAGTCTCCATCTGGAGCGCGGAACCCACCACGCTTCCTAATTATGCCTGGGCTG
>NW_011468830.1:0-627 GCF_000754665.1 Bison bison bison | reverse complement strand
GGAATCACCAGTCCAGGTTCGATGCACGATACTGGATGCTTGGGGGCTGGTGCACTGGGATGACCCAGAGGGGATGGTACGGGGAGGGAAGAGGGAGAAGGGTTCAGGATGGGGAACACGTGTATACCTGTGGCTGATTCATGTTGATATATAGGCAAAACCAATACAATATTGTAAAGTTAAAAAATAAAATAAAAATAGAAAAAAATAACAAATTTCCCAAAGACTATAAAAAAAATTAATGATTTCAGATATATTGACATTTTCTGTGTACAATATATATCATACATAGTCATATTATGTATATTAAATAATTAAATATTATGTATATTAGGATCATTATATGTTATAATGTTATATTAAACATGCTATCATTGAAACAATATCTTACTTAGAGTTTTTCTGATATTTGGTTTTATTATACCTGGTAATGAGGTACGGAGGAAAAAACTAATCCTTTCCTCAAACATTTTTAGGGCTTGTCATTATCTACCAAAAATAATACAAGAGTTATGAAGATCAAATTGGCTTAAGTTGATTTGCAACACCTTACTTTTGTATTTTATATATAAAACGAAATAATGTGAAATAGCTTGTTATCTGCAGTTTATTTTCAATCTATCATCA
>NW_011468829.1:0-516 GCF_000754665.1 Bison bison bison | reverse complement strand
CACAGTCACGTGACCAGTGTATGATCAGCTCGTGATCAGCGCATGATCAGCCATGTGATCAGTGCATGATCAGGCACGTGATCAGTTCATGATCAGGCATGTGATCAGTGCATGATCAGTCACATGATCAGTGTATGATCAGCCACGTGATCAGTGAATGTTAGCCACGTGACCCCTGCATGATCAGTCACGTGATCAGTGCATGATGAGCCATGGGATCACTGCATGATAGACATGTGATCAGTGCATGATAGCTACGTGATCAGTGCATGATCAGCCACGTAATCAGTGCATGTGCAGTCTCGTGATCAGTGTATAGTCAGGCACGAGATCAGTGCATGATCAACCACGTGATCAGTGCATGTGCACGCTCGTGATCAGTGTATAATCAGGCACGTGATCAGTGCATGATGAGCCACGTGATCAGTGCATGATCATCCACGTGATCATTGCATGTTCAGCCACGTGATCAGTGCATGCACTGTCACGTGTTCAGTGTATGATCAGCTTTGTGAT
>NW_011468828.1:0-563 GCF_000754665.1 Bison bison bison | reverse complement strand
CAGACTTCCATCGCAAGGTCCCTGCAGACTTGGGACAGGAGAGTCAGGCCTCGTGTTGGGTTGACGCATGGAACTCCGCTTGCCTCGTCGAGGTGTTCCCAGGGAGACAGGCCACTTGTCGAGCGGTATTTGGAACCTGGGGGCCTTTTCCCGACGATGCACGGGCGAGTCACTGCCCCTTCGTGTTGACTTCATTCACAGGGTGGAGTTCGAAGAGGTGTCCGGGCATCGGGTTCTTATCAAGAGGGGACCGGGAAATCGGGGTCCTTCGGGAATGTGGAACCACCCACGAGGCCACGTCTGGAATGTCGTCGTGAGACCGGCCTCATCCTGAGGTGCGACCGGAAGGTCGGGAACCCCTTCCAGACAAAGCAGGGGAGTCGAGCCTCCTGTCCAGATCAGGAGGGTAGAAGGGGCTCAGAGGAAGTGGTGCCGGAAAACCTCGGTGTTCCTCTCGAGGGAGACCGGGATGTCGGGGAACTTTGTGGGTCGCATCAAGGGTGCCAAGTACCGTCTCGACCTCCAATACCTAACGTGGGACTTCTCCTGAGACACTGTAGCGG
>NW_011468827.1:0-531 GCF_000754665.1 Bison bison bison | reverse complement strand
AGGCCTCAGTGTCTCCTCTCCTTCGGGAGAACGGAAGGACGCCTGCGGCCTACGTAAGTGGTGCAAACTTCTTGTCCTGAAGTTTTATTGGTCTCCCGCGTAAACCAAGCTACTCAGCCTACTTTTCTCCACTGAATTTTCCTACTGAGCTATCCTTATTCTATTACTCTTTATATCTTTAATTAATATCTAATTGAAGCTAGAGTATCCTGATCCTCGCCTATGCCGTCTCTCCTTCGAATACCCTGGATCAGCCGGGGCTGGTCCCCGGCAAGGGCCTTCGTCTCCTGTATGGCCTAGAGACCAATCTCTCGACCTCTCTCCAAACGCCTCCGGAGGCTTGACTCCCTTTAGTCCACCCGGTGAGCTCCAAGAGATACCCGTCGCGACTCGAGAGCAGAGCGGGGTTCTTTGCTTCCACTCGAGATGGAGGCCTGTCTCCCCGGGTGCGTCTGGAATGCAACCCCGAGATCCCTTTCGCCCCTGGAGAGGAACACTGGCTTCTGGACACAAGCCTAGATGAGGTCTATT
>NW_011468826.1:0-522 GCF_000754665.1 Bison bison bison | reverse complement strand
TCGTGATGGACAGGGAAGCCTGACATGCTGCAGTCTATGGGGTCGCAAAGAGTTGGACACGACTGAACGACTGAACTGACTGACTGATTATTAATGTGTAATTAATGTAGGACTTCCCTAGTGGCTTGAAGGTAAAAAGAATCCACCTGTAATGAGACATGGGTTCTATCCCTGGGTTGGGAAGATCCCCTTGAGGAGAACATGGCAACCCACTTCAGTATTCTTGCCTGGAGAGTCCTCATGGACAGAGGAGCCTGGCAGGCAACAGTCCATGGTTTGCAAAGAGTCGGACGTGACTGACCGACTAAGCACATTATTACCGCAATTATATTTCACAGTAATAACCCAATATTGATTTGAACTCTTGATAATATTCACAGTATTATGAAAGCAACACATTGCCAACTCCAAAAGACTTTACGATTGTTTTGTTAAATGTACTAAAGTTAGCCAAGTACTGAGATGCATGTTTTCTACTACCACAAGTTACTTTTTCTATCTTTTAAGAAGTATATCATCGTT
>NW_011468825.1:0-909 GCF_000754665.1 Bison bison bison | reverse complement strand
TAATCATGTTGCTGATCATGAACTATCACGAGACAGAGCATGCAGTGCTCACATGTCTGAATGGCCCTGATCAAGTCACTGATCATGTGCTGGTCACATGGATATCATGCACTGATCACATGACTGTGTAGGCACTGATCATGTAAATGATCATGCAGTTAAAAGTGGCTATCATGCACTGAACACGTGGCTGATCATGCACTAATCACGTGACTGATCATGCACTGATCTCGTAGCTTTCATGCACTAATAACCTGACTGCACATGCATTCATCACGTGACTTGTCATACACTGATAATGTGGCTGATCCTGCACTGATCATGTGACTGCTCAGGCACTGATCACGTGACTGATCATGCACAGATTACGTGGTTATCATGCACTGATCACTTGACTGTGCATGCACTAATCACATGGATGATCATACACTGATCACGTGACTCATCATGCACTGATCATGTGGCTGATAATGCACTGATAAAGGGGCTGATCACGCACTGATCACCTGACTGATCATGCACTGATCACGTGGCTATCATGCACTGATCACGAGACTGCGTATACACTGATCACGGAACTGTATGCACTGATCACGTAGCTATCATGCACTGATCACGTAGCTGATCATGCACTGATCACGTGGCTATCATGCACTGATCACGTAGCTGATCATGCACTGATCATGTGACTGATCATGCACTTATCACGTGGCTATCATACATTGATGATGTTCCTCAGGAGGCAATAATCAAAGAGCTGAGCTGGCATGAATCACGCAATCAGTAGGCAATAATCATGGACATCAGCTGTGATGAATCATGCTGCTCAGCTGGCAATAATCAAGCAGCTGAGAAGGCAGGAATCACACGGCTCAGCTCACAATTGTCAAGCAGATGAGCAGGCAGGAA
>NW_011468824.1:0-503 GCF_000754665.1 Bison bison bison | reverse complement strand
CTCTTTAGTTATCTTTGCTTTCTGCCATAAGGGTGGTGTCATCTGCATATCTGAGGTTATTGATATTTCTCCCAGCAATCTTGATTCTAGCTTGTGCTTCAGCCAGCCCAGTGCTTCTCATGATGTACTTTGCATATAAGTTAAATAAGCAGGGTGACAATACATAGCTTTTGACGTACTCGTTTCCTGATTTGGAACCAGTCTGTTGTTCCTTGTCCAGTTCTAACTGTTGCTTCCTGACCTGCATACAGATTTCTCAAGAGGCAGGTCTGGTGTTGTTGTATCCCCATCTCCTTAAGAATTCTGCAGACTTTGCTATGGTCCACCAGAATCAAAGGCTTTGACATAGTCAATAAAACAGAAGTAGATATTTTTCTGGAACTCTCTTAGTTTTTAAATGATTAAACGGATTTTGGCAATTTGATCTCTGATTCCTCTGCCTTTTCTAAATCACTTGGAACATCTGGAAGTTCACAGTTCACGTACTGTTGAAGCCTGGCTAG
>NW_011468823.1:0-542 GCF_000754665.1 Bison bison bison | reverse complement strand
AGCAGGCAATACTCACGGACCTGAGCAGGCAGGAATCACGCAACTTAGCAGGCAATAATAATTGGAGCTGAAGGCTGTAATGAACTGGATAAGCAGACTCTAATCACGTGATTCAGCCGGCTCCTCTCTGGGGACTGAGCAGGCACTATTATGCAGCTCAGCAAGCAAAAATCATGGAGCTGAGCAAGCAGGAATCACGCAGCTCAGCAGGCAGAATCATGGAGCTGAGCAAACAGGAATCACGCAGCTCAGCAGGCAATAATCAAGAAGCTGAGCAGGCAGGAATCACGCAGCTCAGCAGGCAATAATATGGAGCTGAGCAAGCAGGAATCACGCAGCTCAGCAGGCAATAATCAAGAAGCTGAGCAGGCAGGAATCACGCAGCTTAGCAGGCAATAATCATGGAGCTGAGCAGACTGTAATGAAGTGGCTAAGCAGACTCTAATCACGTCACTCAGCCGGCTCCTAACCCGGTCTTGAGCAGGCACTAATCACGCAGCTGAGCAGGGACTAATCACACAGCTGATCAGGCACGAGTCACG
>NW_011468822.1:0-556 GCF_000754665.1 Bison bison bison | reverse complement strand
TGTCTTGAAGTTTGATTGGTCTTCCGCGTAAACCAAGCTACTCGGTCTCTTTTCTCCACCGAATTTTCCTACTGAGCTCTCCTCATACTATTATTCTTGACATCTCTGATTAGCATATAAATAGTCGCCTAGGCCATCTCTCCTTCGAATACCCTGGATCAGTTGGGGCTGGTCCCCGGCAGGTGGCGACTGAACAGGGACCTCAGGAGGCAATACTCAAAGAGCTGAGCGGACAGGAACCACGCAATCAGCAGGCAATAAGCATGGAGCTCAGCAGTGACGAATCATGCTGCTCAACTGGCAATAATCAAGCACGTGACCAGGCAGGAATCACGCAGCTCAGCTGGCAATTGTCAAGCAGATGAGCCGACAGGAATCACGCGGCTCAGATGGCAATTGTCATGCAGATGAGCCGGCAGGAATCAACGCTAGCTCAGCAGGCCCTGATCACGTGACTCTGCAGGCACTGATCACGTGGCTAGATCAAGTACAGATCACGTGACTGAGCATGCACTGATCACCGTGGCTATCATGCACTGATGACGTGACTGCGCAT
>NW_011468821.1:0-618 GCF_000754665.1 Bison bison bison | reverse complement strand
ATCGCAGCACGCCCAGGCCTCCCTGTCCCATCACCAACTCCCCTGAGTTCACCCAGACTCACGTCCATCGAGTCAGTGATGCCATCCAGCCATCTCATCCTCTGTCGTCCCCCTTCTCCTCTTGCCCCCCAATCCCTCCCAGCATCAGAGTCTTTTCCAATGAGTCAACTCTTCGCATGAGGTGGCCAAAGTACTGGAGTTTCAGCTTTAACATCATTCCTTCCAAAGAAATCCCAGGGCTGATCTCCTTCAGAATGGACTGGTTGGATCTCCTTGCAGTCCAAGGGGTTCTCAAGAGTCTTCTCCAACACCACAATTCAAAAGCATCAATTCTTCGGCACTCAGCCTTCTTTACAGTCCAACTCTCACATCCATACATGACCACAGGCAAACCCATAGCCTTGACTAGATGGACCTTTGTTGGCAAAGTAATGTCTCTGCTTTTGAATATGCTATCTAGGTTAATTTACTAATTAAGTAAATACCCACAAATAATAAGTGGTATCACCTTAGTGCTTCAAGTTCATTCTTAATGTATCAGTACTAAGACATTGCACCAGTGAAGACATTTATAGAAAGTTGCAATTATTATAATTTTGTTCATTGTAATTTATTTAT
>NW_011468820.1:0-511 GCF_000754665.1 Bison bison bison | reverse complement strand
CGAGAGCCAATGACGCGCTCCCCCTCGCTACTCGCCATCGGAGACCCGACTTCCCTGGCGCCCCACGAGAGGCTCCCTGACCTCGCCGTCGTAACCCGTGAGAAACCGCACCCTGGGGCCGCCGCTCGAGAACCACCCCGAGACTCCCCCGTCATCGGGAGATGAGGGCCTTCGTCTCCTGCATGGCCTAGAGACCAATCTCGCGACCTCTCTCCAAACGCCTCAGGAGGCTTGACTCCCTTGGGTCCACCCAGTGAGCTCCAAGAGATACCCGTAGCGATTCGAGAGCAGAGCGGGGTTCTTTGCTTCCACTCGAGATGAATGCCTGTCTCCCCGGGTGCGTCTGGAATGCAACCCCGAGATCCCTGTCGCCCCTGGAGAGGAACATTGGCTTCTGGACACAAGCCTAGATGAGGTCGATTGGCCCTGCAGTCACTCGAGAGCAATCCCCAGCTTTCCTTCGCAACTCGAATGGAAGATTGGACTTGCCTGGGCCAACACAAGAGGCATC
>NW_011468819.1:0-527 GCF_000754665.1 Bison bison bison | reverse complement strand
TATACAGTCCATGGAATTCTCCAGGCCATAATATTGGAGTGCGTAGCTGTTCCCTTCTCCAGGGGATCTTCCTGACCCAGAAATTGAACTGGGGTCTCCTGCATTGTAGGCAGATTCTTCACCAGCTGAGCTACCAGAGAAGCCCCGCTTTTCAAACTACAGCCAAAAAGGGAAGTGTGCTGTTACTTTGCCCCAGATTCTCTCATTTGGGTTCCCACACAGACAAAATGAAAAATCCTTGGGTCAGAGGTGGAAAGTGCATCACCTGCATTTACACACACAGCATATGAGTAACTCTTAATCAGCCTGAGCTCATGGAGACACTGGAGATAAATCGGGACCTGGAGGGGATATTCAGATGGTCATCTATTTTGATCAGGTATATCACACAGTGTTACATTTTTTTTTTTTGAATGGCCAGCATTAAAATATCACCCTGTCCTCTGCCTTAATAAGTAATTTTGTTGTTTGTTTTGTGTTCTAGGTTTGCATATCTTTGTTCTGTTTTAGAAAAAAAAAAGAGTCCT
>NW_011468818.1:0-600 GCF_000754665.1 Bison bison bison | reverse complement strand
TCTTCCATTCGAGTTGCGAGAAAAACTGGGGATTGCTCTCGAGTGACTGCAGGGCCAATAGACCTCATCTAGGCTTCTGTCCAGAAGCCAATGTTCCTCTCCAGGGCGACAGGGATCTCAGGGTTGCATTCCAGACACAACCGGGGAGACAGGCATTCATGTCGAGTGGAAGCAAAGAACACCGCTCTGCTCTCAAGTCGCGGCGGGTAGTCTCTTGGAGCTCACTGGGTGGACTAAAGGGAGTCAAGCCTCCTGAGGCGTTGGAGAGAGGTCGAGAGATTGGTCTCTAGGCCATACAGGAGACGAAGGCCCTCAACTCGCGATGATGGGGAGGTCTCAGGGTTGTTCTCGAGCGGCGGCCACAGTGTGCGGTTTCTCCCTTGGTACGACGGCGAGGTCAGTGAGCCTCTCGTGGGGAGCCAGGGAAGTCGGGTCTCCATGCGAGTGGCGAGGGGGAGCGCGTCATTGTTCTCGAGTCATGGTAGGGGAATCTGGCCTCGAGACGTGTTGAAGAAGGTCTCTCGAGGTCTTTCTCGGGTTGAGGCAGAAACCCTGGCTTCCCTTCACTTGTGCAGGTGATCTCAGGGGGCTTCTCATGGT
>NW_011468817.1:0-762 GCF_000754665.1 Bison bison bison | reverse complement strand
ATCTTGCGATGACGGGGGAGCCACGTGGATTTTCTCGAGTTACGGCGGGATTCTCGAGTTATGACGGGGAATTCAACATGCCTCTTGTGTTGGCCCAGGCAAGTCCAATCTTCCATTCGAGTTGCGGAGGAAAGCTGGGGATTGCTCTCGAGTGACTGCAGGGCCAATAGACCTCATCTAGGCTTGTGTCCAGAAGCCAATGTTCCTCTCCAGGGGCGACAGGGATCTCGGAGTTGCATTCCAGACGCACCCGGGGAGACAGGCATTCATCTCGAGTGGAAGCAAAGAACCCCGCTCTGCTCTCGAATCGCGACGGGTATCTCTTGGAGCTCACTGGGTGGACCCAAGGGAGTCAAGCCTCCTGAGGCGTTTGGAGAGAGGTCGCGAGATTGGTCTCTAGGCCATGCAGGAGACGAAGGCCCTCATCTCTCGATGACGGGGGAATCTCGGGGTTGTTCTCGAGCGGCGGCCCCAGTGTGCGGCTTCTCACGAGGTACGACGGCGAGGTCAGTGAGCCTCTCGTGGGGCGCCAGGGAAGTCGGGTCTCCATGCGAGTGGCGAGGGGGAGCGCGTCACTGCTCCCGTGCCATGGTAGGGGAATCTGGCCTCGAGACGTGTTGAAGAAGGTCTCTCGAGGTCTTTCCCGGGTTGAGGCAGGAAACCCTGGGTTCCCTCGACTTGTGCAGGTGACCTCAGGGGGCTTCTCATGGTGGCTCTGAGAAGCCAGGGAAACTGGAGGGGGGAGGGGCCTCTCGGGGCTCC
>NW_011468816.1:0-514 GCF_000754665.1 Bison bison bison | reverse complement strand
GGAATCCCTCAGAAGAAATGGAGTAGCCATCATGGTCAACAAAAGAGTCCGAAATGAAGTACTTGGATGCAATCTCAAAAACGACAGAATGATCTCTGTTCGTTTCCAAGGCAAACCATTCAATATCACAGTAATCCAAGTCTATGCCCCAACCAATAACGCTGAAGAAGCTGAAGCTGAACAGTTCTATGAAGACCTACAAGACCTTTTAGAACTAACACCCAAAAAAGATGTCCTTTTCATTATAGGGGACTGGAATGCAAAAGTAGGAAGTCAAGAAACACCTGGAGTAACAGGCAAATTTGGCCTTGGAATATGGAATGAAGCAGGGCAAAGACTAATAGAGTTTTGCCAAGAAAATGCACTGGTTATAGCAAACACCCTCTTCCAACAACACAAGAGAAGACTCTACACATGGACATCACCAGATGGTCAACACCAAAATCAGACTGTTTATATTCTTTGCAGCCAAAGATGGAGAAGCTCTATACAATCAACAAAAACAAGACCAGGA
>NW_011468815.1:0-564 GCF_000754665.1 Bison bison bison | reverse complement strand
AGCTCTCTGGCTTCGGGGCCCGCTGGGGCCCGCGGTCCTCTGAGCCTCCTGCGGGCCTGTGCGCAGCCCAGCCGTGGCCCTGAGCGCCCATCCTGCCCGGCACCTGCCCGGTGCCCCAAGCCACCTGGAGCCACCAGCGCGGTGAACCAAGAGCTCGTCCGCCCCGCCCCTTCACCCTCCCGAGGCCCCCCTTGCCCCCACGCCGCCCTCCAAGCACAGGACCTTCCGGAGGGAGCAGACGAGCGACATGCAGGCACACGGACAGACACACAGACGCTCGCAGGCACCCACGCCACGGGAGACAGCCGGCCGGCGCAAGCGCGGCAGCCAGGGCCACAGCCATAGCACCCGTGGGAGGCCGGGGGTCAGGAGAGACAGAGACAGAAAGAGATGAAGGTTCAGAGACACACTCCCAAGACGGCGCGAGGCAGATGCAGACAGAGACAGACAGACAGACAGACACGAGCGCGCAGGCACACACGGGGAGGAGAGACAGAGAGAGGGAGACACCGAGCGACTGACAGAGAGACGGAGAACGGGAGACGGACAGGGGACAGGGGATGG
>NW_011468814.1:0-503 GCF_000754665.1 Bison bison bison | reverse complement strand
CCTGCCTCAACTGGAGTTGAGGCCCTCTTCCAATACACCAAACCCAGTGGAGTCCCGAGAGGCCCCTTCCACCTCCAGTTTCCCTGACTTCTCAGAGCCACCATGAGAAGCCCCCTGAGGTCACCTGCACAAGTCCAGGGAAGCCAGGGTTTCCTGCCTCAACCCGAGAAAGACCTCGATAGAACAAGAACAAAACGAAAAATTAAATGTGATATGAGCTTTTAGATAAACTATGAACGCTAATTACACTCTGAAATATCTGCCTATGAGAGTCTTGACTGATGGCAGAGGAGAAGGGGACGACAGATGATAAGTTGGTTGGATGGCATCACTGATTGGATGGACATGAGTTTGAGCAAGCCCCTGGAGTTGGTGATGGACACGGAAGCCCTGCGTCCTGCAGGCCACGGGGTCCCAAAGAGTCAGACACGACTGAGCAACTGAACGGAACTGAACTTACAATCGTTTCTCCAGGTGTTTTGGTTACCCGAGTTTCTATCCTG
>NW_011468813.1:0-521 GCF_000754665.1 Bison bison bison | reverse complement strand
AAAAACCATAGCCTTGACTAGACAGTACATTGTTGGCAAAGTAATGTCTCTGCTTTTGAATATGCTATCTAGGTTGGTCATAACTTTCCTTCCAAGGAGTAAGCGTCTTTAATTTCATGGCTGCAATTACCATCTGCAGTGATTTTGGAGCCCAGAAAATAAAGTCTGACACTGTTTCCACTGTTTCCCCATCTATTTCCCATGAAGTGATGGGACCAGATGCCATGATCTTCGTTTTCTGAATGTTGAGCTTTAAGCCAACTTTTTCACTCTCCATTTTCATTTTCATCAAGAGGCTCTTTAGTTCTTCTTCACTTGCTGCCATAAGGGTGGTGCGATCTGCATATCTGAGGTGATTGATATTTCTCCCAACAATCTTGATTCCAGCTTGTGTTTCTTCCTGTCCAGCGTTTCTCATGATGTACTCTGCATAGAAGTTAAATAAACAGGGTGACAATATACAGCCTTGACGTACTCCTTTTCCTATTTGGAACCAGTCTGTTGTTCCATGTCCAGTTCTA
>NW_011468812.1:0-700 GCF_000754665.1 Bison bison bison | reverse complement strand
TACATGGTAGCTATGTGATCATTGTATGATCCGCCCCGTAAGCAGTGCATGATAGCCACGTGATCAGTGCATGGTCAGTTACGTGAGCACTGTATGATCAGCCACGTGATTAGTGCATGGTAGCCACGTGATCAGTGCATGTTCTGTCACATGACCAGTGTATGATCATCCACGTGATCCGTGCATGGTCAGTCATGTGATCAGTGCATGAACAGTCACGTGATCAGTTCATGATGAGCCACCTGATCAGTGAAGGATCAATTACGTGATCAGTGCATGATCAGCCATGTGATCAGTGCTCGATCTGTCACGGGACCAGTACATGGCAGCTACGTGATCATTGCCTGATCAGCCAAGTGAGCAGTGCATGATAGCCACGTAATCAGTGCATGATCAGTCACGTTAACAGTGCATGATCAGTCACCTGATCAGTGCATGATCAATTACGTGACCAGTATAGTATATGGTTGCTATATGATAATTGCATGATCAGCAACGTGAGCAGTACATGATAGCCACGTGATCAGTGCATGATCAGTCACGTGATCTGTTCATGACCAGGCACGTGATCAGTGCACGATCAGTCACGTGATCAGTGCATGATCAATTACGTTACCATTGCATGATCAGTCATGTGACCAGTACCTGTTAGCTACGTGATCATTGCAGGTTCAGCCACGTGAGCACTGCATGATAGACA
>NW_011468811.1:0-543 GCF_000754665.1 Bison bison bison | reverse complement strand
AGATGTTCAAGCTGGTTTTAGAAAAGGCAGACGAACCAGAGACCAAATTGCCAACATCCGCTGGATCATCGAAAAAGCAAGAGAGTTCCAGAAAAACATCTATTTCTGCTTTATTGACTATGCCAAAGCCTTTGACTGTGTGAATCACCATAAACTGTGGAAAATTCTTCAAGAGATGGGAATACCAGACCACCTGACCTGCCTCTTGAGAAACCTGTATGCAGGTCAGGAAGCAACAGTTAGAACTGGACATGGAACAACAGACTGGTTCCAAATAGGAAAAGGAGTACGTCAAGGCTGTATATTGTTACCCTGCTTATTTAACTTATATGCAGAGTACATCATGAGAAACGCTGGGCTGGAAGAAGCACAAGCTGGAATCAAGATTGCCGGGAGAAATATCCATAACCTCAGATATGCAGATAACACCACCCTTATGGCAGAAAGTGAAGAGGAACTAAAAAGCCTCTTGATGAAGGTGAAAGAGGAGAATGAAAAAGTTGGCTTAAAACTCAACATTCAGAAAACGAAGATCATGGCATC
>NW_011468810.1:0-626 GCF_000754665.1 Bison bison bison | reverse complement strand
AAAGCCTGTCGTATTTCCGCTAGACTCTGGCTTCAGGTCGGTTCCCCCAAAAGGCTCAGAAGTGACCTGAACCAAACAGTAAGTTTTCCTCCTACCTTGTTCTCCTCATCTATGTTAAGGAAATGACATATTTGCCTGGAAATCTGCCTTCTTCAAGATTCATGTCAATCATTTTTTAGCCCGGAGGACTCACCTGCTGCCCATGTTATCTCAATGCATGCCGTTGGTGAGGGGGTCTGGTGTCATGCTCTGAGACACTGCCTTTGTTTCCTTAGCAGACTGCTAGTGGCTGCATCACATCGGGCTAAAGACCCGCAGGGGGTACTCTTACTGCCCCCCTACCCGCCCCAAGTCTATGTCAGCAGCTTTCTCGATCTCTTTTATCCTTCCATAACACTTGATGACACAAAAGCTCTGAGCGATCAAGTCATATCGAATCTTCATTTCAGATTGAAGATGCATTCCATGGTATTGCCATCTTAAGTCTTTCCATCGCTATGGAATATCTGTCCATGTATTCAGGATCTTTTTCAGCCACGGTGTAGAATTTCCAGTGTGCCAGTCTTGCATCCTCGTGACATCCGTGGCAAAGCATTTGATTCATGTTGACAGTATTGAAAGGGAAT
>NW_011468809.1:0-561 GCF_000754665.1 Bison bison bison | reverse complement strand
AATTAGGTCCCTATTTGTTTATTTTTTGCTTTTATTTCCAATATTCTAGGAGGTGGGTCATAGAGGATCCTGCTGTGATGTATGTCAGAGAGTGATTTGCCTATGTTCTCCTCTAGGAGTTTTATAGTTTCTGGTCTTACGTTTAGATCTTTAATCCATTTTGAGTTTATTTTTGTGTATGGTGTTAGAAAGTGCTCTAGTTTCATTCTTTTACAAGTGGTTGGCCAGTTTTCCCAGCACCATTTGTTAAAGAGATTGTCTTTAATCCATTGTATATTCTTGCCTCCTTTGTCAAAGATAAGGTGTCCATATGTGCGAGGATTCATCTCTGAGCTTTCTATTTTGTTCCATTGATCTATATTTCTGTCTTTGTGCCAGTACCATACTGTCTTGATGACTGTGGCTTTGTAATAGAGCCTGAAGTCAGGTAGGTTGATTCCTCCAGTTCCATTCTTCTTTCTCAAGATAGCTTTGGCTATTTGAGGTTTTTTGTATTTCCATACAAATTGTGAAATTATTTGTTTTAGCTCTGTGAAGAATACTGTTGGTAGCTTGATAGGG
>NW_011468808.1:0-509 GCF_000754665.1 Bison bison bison | reverse complement strand
GGCACATGATCAGTTCATGCTCAGTCACGATATCAGTGCATGATCAGCCACGTGATCACTGACGGCACATTCAGGTGATCAGCGCCTCTCAGTCACGTGATCACCGTATGATAAACACGTGATCAGTGAACGATCAGCCACGTGCTCACTGCATGCTCAGTCAGGTGATCAGTTCCTGATCAGCCACGCGATCAGTGCATGCACAGTCACATGATTACTGCCTGTCAGTCACTGAGCCCTGCAGGATAAACACCTGATCAGTGCATGATGAGCCACGCGATCAGTGCCTGATCATCCACTTCATCAGTGCATGCGCAGTCACATGATCAGTGCATGATAGCCACCTGATCAGTGCATGCTCAGTCACAGGATCTGTACTTGATCAGCCACGTGATCAGTGCCTGCCGAGTCACGTGGTCAGGGCCTGCTGAGCTGCGTAATTCCTGCCGGCTCATCTGCATGATAATGGCCAGTTGAGCTGCGTGATTCCTGTCTGCCCATATGCTTGA
>NW_011468807.1:0-555 GCF_000754665.1 Bison bison bison | reverse complement strand
GAAGTGTTTCGGGTCAGTAGAGAGCTCCAATCCACAGGGTCATTTGGGACCCGGGCTGATTTGGCACTGTGGTCTTTAACACGAAACCTCTAGGGCTTACAGCCAATATGAGGGGAGGAACACGGAAGTCCCGGGCGGGATTTTCCTCTTAAGCAAGTGAGACTGGAGTCTGACTTCTGCTCACAATTCCCCAAATGAAAGCTCAGACCTGTGACTCGGACGAGCAGCAAGGGGGATTCCTGCCCTGGTGGTGGAGGAAGTGCTCTGAAGGGCAGCCCCTCTGTGTCTCCCTGGCCCCTAGCTTTGCCCTTGGCTGTTCTCTGTGGCTGTCGATTGCCACCCCACAGGATGTTGAAAGTCTTTACTCCTTGGGTGCTTTTTTTTCTTTAAGGCTGGGACCATCATGGGCTTTTCAAGTCTGGTCTTGCAATTTTGTTGATGATAACAGTCCCTTCAAAAATGTAGCAGGCTTCATTCAGGTCCTTCTGCTTAGTCATTCCATGTGCAGTAACCATACCCCAGGTTCTGTTCTTTTTTTAAACTTTTTATTTTGTT
>NW_011468806.1:0-542 GCF_000754665.1 Bison bison bison | reverse complement strand
CATCTCTCACATCTGTACATGACTGATGGGAAAAGCCGTCAGTTCAGTTCAGTTCAGTCGCTCAGTCGTGTCCGACTCTTTGCGATCCCATGAATCGCAGCACACCAGGCCTTCCTGTCCATCACCATCTCCCGGAGTTCACTCAAAGTCACGTCCATTGAGTCGGTGATGCCATCCAGCCATCTCATCCTCTGTCATCCCTTTCTCCTCCTGCCCCCAATCCCTCCCATCATCAGAGTCTTTTCCAATGAGTCAACTCTTTGCATGAGGTGGCCAAAGTACTGGAGTTTCAGCTTTAGCATCATTTCTTCCAAAGAAATCACAGGGCTGATCTCCTTCAGAATGGACTGGTTGGATCTCCTTGCAGTCCAAGGGACGCTCAAGAGTGTTCTCCAACACCACAGTTCAAAAGCATCAATTCTTCGGCGCTCAGCTTTCTTCACAGTCCAACTCTCAGATCCATACATGACCATTGGAAAAACCATAGCCTTGACTAGACGGACCTTTGTTGGCAAAGTAATGTCTCTGCTTTTCAATACGCT
>NW_011468805.1:0-711 GCF_000754665.1 Bison bison bison | reverse complement strand
CCAGAGCAGCCTCTCGGCCGGGGCTCTGTGCTATCGCGCCTGGGCGCAGAGCTGGAGCTCCGCCGGTGTGGAAGCTCACTCGGTCCTTCCCAGTAACAGGCTTGCAAGCACCCGCCGGCAGCCAGCCTCTTCTCTCCCGCGTTCCGGGCATTGGGCTCCAAACCTGGGACCAAAGTACTGCCCGGAGCTCACTGAACATGGGCTGGTTCCCCTGCGCTGCGGCTGTGCTAGGGAGCCCAAACGCACAGGGGAAGCCCGCACAGCACATCCACCTGCCTCTAGGCGGGAGGACAGCTCCAGGGAAGGCCCGGTCTGGCAGGCGCTTTCTGGGCACAAACGGAGCAACACTCTGGCTGTGGAGCTGCCTCCCCAAGCCAGGGGCACCGGGACCCTGATTCCCTCCGTGCGGCGCTCAGTCTGGGCGGGGAAGCACCAGCTTGGGAATGCAGCCTGGGGCGCTTCCTTTCCCTCGGAAAGAGCTCTCCCTGCGGGAGGCTTTGGCAGTGTGCACACCCCCAGCCCCTAAGCCCTCTGCAAGGACGCCTGGCTCCTAGGTCCGAAGGGAAGGCGAGAGCTGAGCTGAGGCACCAGTCAGGCACCAGTCACGTCTCCCACACTCCCGCAGCCTGCTCCTTCCCGGGCGCGAACGCTAGAAGCTGGGCAGGGCTTGGGGAGGCTCGCCCAGGCCAGAGCAGCCTCTCGGCCGGGGCC
>NW_011468804.1:0-509 GCF_000754665.1 Bison bison bison | reverse complement strand
GAATGGAACTGGAGGAATCAACCTACCTGACTTCAGGCTCTACTACAAAGCCACAGTTATCAAGACAGTATGGTACTGGCACAAAGACAGAAATATTGAATCAAATGGAATAAAATAGAAAGCCCAGAGATAAATCCACGCACATATGGACACCTTATCTTCGACAAAGGAGGCCAAGAATATACAATGGATTAAAGACAATCTCTTTAACAAGTGGTGCTGGGAAATCTGGTCAACCACTTGTAAAAGAATGAAACTAGACTACTTTCTAACACCATACACAAAAATAAACTCAAAATGGATTAAAGATCTAAACGTAAGACCAGAAACTATAAAACTCCTAGAGGAGAACATAGGCAAAACACTCTCCGACATACATCACAGCAGGATCCTCTATGACCCACCTCTCAGAATATTGGAAATAAAAGCAAAAATAAACAAATGGGACCTAATTAACCTTAAAAGCTTCTGCACATCAAAGGAAACTATTAGCAAGGTGAAAAGACAGC
>NW_011468803.1:0-916 GCF_000754665.1 Bison bison bison | reverse complement strand
GGACCCCTGCCTGCTCATCTGCTTGATACTCGCCAGCTGAGCGGCGCGACACCTGCCTGCTCATCTGCCTGATACTCGCCAGCTGAGTCGCGTGACACCTGCCTGCTCATCTGCCTGATGCTCGCCAGCTGTGTTCCGCGACACCTGCCTGATCATCTGCCTGATACTTGCCAGCTGAGCGTCGCGACACCTGCCTGCTCATCTGCCTGATAATCGCCAGCTGAGCCGCGCGACCCCTGCCTGCTCATCTGCCTGATACTCGCCAGTTGAGCCGCGTGACACCTGCCTGCTCATCTGCCTGTTACTCGCCAGCTGATCCGCGTGACACCTGCCTGCTCATCTGCGTGATACTCCCCAGCTAGGCCACGCGACACCTTCCTGCTCATCTGCCTGATACTTGCCAGCTGAGCGTCGCGACACCTGCCTGCTCATCTGCCTGATAATCGCCAGCTGAGCCGCGCGACATCTGCCTGCTCATCTGCTTGTTACTCGTCAGCTGAGACCTGCGACACCTGCCTGCTCATCTGCCTGATACTCACCAGCTGAGCCGCGTGACAACTGCGTGCTCATCTGCCTGATACTCGCCAGCTTAGCCACGCGACACCTGCCTGTTCATCTGCCTGATACTCGCCAGCTGAGCCGCGGGACACCTGCCTGCTCAATTGCTTGATAATCGACAGCTGAGCCGCGGGACACCTGCCTGCTCATCTGCCTGATACTCGCCAGCTGAGCCACGCGACACCTGCCTGCTCATCTGCCTGATACTCGCCAGCTGAGCGGCGCAACACCTGTCTGCTCATCTGCCTGATACTCGCCAGCTGTGCCGCGCGACATCTGCCTGCTCATCTGCTTGTTACTCGTCAGCTGAGACCTGCGACACCTGCCTGCTCATCTGCCTGATACTCGCCAGCTGAGC
>NW_011468802.1:0-513 GCF_000754665.1 Bison bison bison | reverse complement strand
AAAGAGATGGGAATACCAGACCACCTGACCTGCCTCTTGAGTAACCTGTATGCAGGTCAGGAAGCAACAGTTAGAACTGGACATGGAACAACAGACTGGTTCCAAATAGGAAAAGGAGTACGTCAAGGCTGTATATTGTCACCCTGCTTATTTAACTTCTATGCAGAGTACATCATGAGAAACTCTAGGCTGGAAGAAGCACAAGCTGGAATCAAGATTGCCGGGAGAAATATCAATAACCTCAGATATACAGATGACACCACCCTTATGGCAGAAAGTGAAGAGGAACTAAAGAGCCTCTTGATGAAAGTGAAAGAGGAGAGTTAAAAAGTTGGCTTAAAACTCAACATTCAGAAAACTAAGATCATGGCATCTGGTCCCATCACTTCATGGCAAATAGATGGGGAAACAGTGGAAGCAGTGTCAGACTTTATTTTTTTGGGCTCCAAAATCACTGCAGATGGTGACTGCGGCCATTAAATTAAAAGATGCTAACTCCTTGGAAGGTAAGTT
>NW_011468801.1:0-549 GCF_000754665.1 Bison bison bison | reverse complement strand
CTGAATTTCCTCACTGAGCTATCCTCATTCTATTACACTTTACATCCTTAATTAACATTAATTAAGCAGTTGTTTCCTGATCTTTGCCTACGCCGTCTCTCCTTCGAATACCCTGGATCAGCCGGGGCTGGTCCCCGGCACCCTACCATGGCTCGAGAGCAATGACGCGCTCGCCCTCGCCACTCGCATGGAGACCCGACTTCCTTGGCGCCCAACGAGAGGCTCACTGACCTCGCCGTCGTACCTCGCGAGAAACCGCACACTGGGGCCGCCGCTCGAGAACAACCCCGAGCCTCCCCCGTCATCGCGACTTGAGGGCCTTCGTCTCCTGTATGGCCTAGAGACCAATCTCTCGACCTCTCTCCAAACGCCTCAGGAGGCTTGACTCCCTTTAGTCCACCCAGTGAGCTCCAAGAGATACCCGTCGCGACTCGAGAGCAGAGCGGGGTTCTTTGCTTCCACTCGAGATGGATGCCTGTCTCCCCGGGTGTGTCTGGAATGCAACCCCGAGATCCCTTTCGCCCCTGGAGAGGAACACTGGCTTCTGAA
>NW_011468800.1:0-557 GCF_000754665.1 Bison bison bison | reverse complement strand
GATTGCTCTCGAGTGACTGCAGGGCCAATAGACCTCATCTAGGCTTGTGTCCAGAAGCCAATGTTCCTCTCCAGGGGCGACCGGGATCTCGGGGTTGCATTCCAGACGCACCCGGGGAGACAGGCATTCATCTCGAGTGGAAGCAAAAAACCCGCCCTGCTCTCGAGTCCCGACGTGTAACTCTTGGAGCTCACTGGGTGGACTAAAGGGAGTCAAGCCTCCTGAGGCGTTTGGAGAGAGGTCGCGAGATTGGCCTCTAGGCCATGCAGGAGACGAAGGCCCTCATCTCCGCGATGACGGAGGAGTCTCGGGGTGGTTCTCGAGCGGCGGCCCAGGGTGCGGTTTCTCACGAGGTACGACGGCGAGGTCAGTGAGCCTCTCGTGGGGCGCCAGGGAAGTCGGGTCTCCATGCGAATGGCGAGGGGGAGCGCGTCATTGCTCTCGAGTCATGGGAGGGGAATCTGGCCTCGAGACGTGTTGAAGAAGGTCTCTCGAGGTGTTTCTCGGGTTGAGGCAGGAAACCCTGGCTTCCCTCGACTTGTGCAGGTGACCTCAGG
>NW_011468799.1:0-518 GCF_000754665.1 Bison bison bison | reverse complement strand
GACGGGGGAGTCTCGGGGTGGTTCTCGAGCGGCGGCCCCAGGGTGCGGTTTCTCACGAGGTACGACGGCGAGGTCAGTGAGCCTCTCGTGGGGCGCCAGGGAAGTCGGGTCTCCATGCGAGTGGCGAGGGGGAGCGCGTCATTGCTCTCGAGTCATGGTAGGGGAACCTGGCCTCGAGACGTGTTGAAGAAGGTCTCTCGAGGTCTTTCTCGGGTTGAGGCAGGAAACCCTGGCTTCCCTCGACTTGTGCAGGTGACCTCAGGGGGCTTCTCATGGTGGCTCTGAGAAGTCAGGGAAACTGGAGGTGGGGAGGGGGGCTCTCGGGACTCCACGGGGTTTGGTGCATTGGAAGAGGGCCTCATCTCCAGTTGAGGCAGGAACCTCAGGGTTCCTGTGGTTTCAGACTCCGATCGCAGGGTCCCTGCAGACTGGGGACAGGAGAGTCAGGCCTCGTCTTGGGTTGAGGCATGGAACTCCGCTTGCCTCTCGAGGTGTTCCCCGGGAGAGAGGCCACTTGT
>NW_011468798.1:0-544 GCF_000754665.1 Bison bison bison | reverse complement strand
CTAAAAAATGATTGACATGAATCTTGAAGAAAGGCAGATTTCCAGGCAAATATGTCATTTCCTTAACATAGATGAGGAGAACAAGGTAGGAGGAAAACTTACTGTTTGGTTCAGGTCGCTTCTGAGCCTTTTGGGGGAACCGACCTGAAGCCAGAGTCTAGCGGAAATACACAGGCTTTGAACATCGCTGAAGACCAACATTTCCTAAGGAAAAAACCGCATTGCTTAGCTCAAGGCTTGTCTGGGAAATTCTTACACATCAGGAGATGGCTCCGAGGTGGATTTCTACAAAGAACATCCATGCAAAGGACAAGCCTGCAGAGCTCTGTGCACATCTGCCCCCTCCCCCCACTCACAGCCAGCAGCATTTCCAAGTGACCTCCTAAGGCCTTCGCCAAACTACAGGGGCATCTCTGGGTTTCCTGTTTCCCTCATTTTTCGGAATCTTTTCTAAAAAAAAAGAAAAACAAAAAACAAATTAAAAAAAAAACACACAAAACCCCGCACATTTCTTCGTTGAATGCCACAGTGGAAGGAAAACAGG
>NW_011468797.1:0-541 GCF_000754665.1 Bison bison bison | reverse complement strand
AGTTCACAGTTCATGTATTGCTGAAGCCTGGCTTGGGAAATTTTGAGCATTACTTTACTAGTGTGTGAGATGAGTGCAGTTGTGCGGTAGTTTGAGCATTCTTTGGCATTGCCTTTCTTTGGGATTGGAATGAAAACTGACCTTTTCCAGTCCTGTGGCCACTCCTGAGTTTTCCAAATTTGCTGACATATTGAGTGCAGCACTTTCACAGCATCATCTTTTAGGATTTGAAATAGCTCAACTGGAATTCCATCACCTCCACTAGCTTTGTTCGTAGCGATGCTTCTTAAGGCCCATTTGACTTCACATTTCAGGATGTCTGGCTCTAGGTCAGTGATCACACCATCGTGATTTTCTGGGTCATGAAGATCTTTTTTGTACAGTTCTTCTGTATACTCTTGCCACCTCTTCTTAATATCTTCTGCTTCTGTTAGGTCCCTACCATTTCTGTCCTTTTATCGAGCCCATCTTTGCATGAAATATTCCCTTGGTATCTCTAATTTTCTTGAAGAGATCTCTAGTCTTTCCCATTCTATTGTTT
>NW_011468796.1:0-521 GCF_000754665.1 Bison bison bison | reverse complement strand
CATCTGCCTGATAATCGCCAGCTTAGCCGGGTGACACCTGCCCGCTCATCTGCCTGATAATCGCCAGCTTAGCCGGGTGACACCTGTCCGCTCATCTGCCTGATAAACGCCAGTTGAGGCTCGTGACACCTGCCCGTTCTTCTGCTTGATAATCGCCAGCTGAGCCACGCGACACCTGCCCTCTCATCTGCTTGATAATCGCCAGCTGAGCCACTCGACACCTGCTTACTCATCTGCTTGATAATCGCCCGCTGAGCCGCGCGACTCCTGCCCGCTCATCTGCTTGATAATCGCCAGCTGAGCCTCGTGACACCTGCCCGTTCATCTGCTTGATTATTGTCAGCTGAGTTCCGCGACACCTGCCCTCTCATCTGCTTGATAATCGCCAGTTGAGCCTCGCGACACCTGCCCACTCATCTGCTTGATAATCGACAGCTGAGCCACGCGGCACCTTCCCGTTAATCTGCTTGATAATCACCAGGTGAGAGGAGCGACACCTGCCCGCTCATCTGCCTGATAAT
>NW_011468795.1:0-521 GCF_000754665.1 Bison bison bison | reverse complement strand
GACTCGATGGATGTGAGTCGGAGTGAACTCCGGGAGTTGGTGATGGACAGGGAGGCCTGGCGAGCTGCGATTCATGGGGTCACAAAGAGTCAGACACGACTGAGCGACTGATCCGATCTGAAAGTTTTGTGAAGAAAGAAATGGAGCCTAGCTTCAGAAGGGAAGGGAAGTCCAGCAATGTCGAATGAGGTCCAGTGGTGGCTGGGGATTCATCTGGAGGAACTTCTCTGAGAAGGGCCTGGGGTCCACCCGAAAGCTGAAGTGAGAGCCCGTGCCTGGGAGCGCGTGTCCAGAGCAGGACGAGGGCTCCCGGGAGACTGACTGTGGCAGGGCTGGTCTCCGGGCGCCCACCTCCCCTCCCCTCGGCTGGTGCCCACAGGCCGGGTAACCACCCTTGGGGAGGCTCGGCAGGAAGCCTCCCCGTGGAGGAGCCCACAGGTGTCTCGCTGCTCGTGGCTGCCGCTCAGTGTCTTGGGCTGCCAGGTCGTCTGAGCTATTGCTGTGAGAGGGAAATTCTGCCT
>NW_011468794.1:0-604 GCF_000754665.1 Bison bison bison | reverse complement strand
AGCTTATAAGACTATTGGAATTTGACTCTATTTTATTAAATTTTAACTTATTTTGTTAAGTGAGTATTATCTCCCCTTCAGATCAGATCAGTTGCTCAGTCGTGTCCGACTCTTTGCGACCCCATGAATCGCAGCACGCCAGGCCTCCCTGTCCATCACCAACTCCCGGAGTTCACTCAGACTCACGTCCATCGAGTCAGTGATGCCATCCAGCCATCTAATCCTCTGTCGTCCCCTTCTCCTCCTGCCCCCAATCCCTCCCAGCATCAGAGTCTTTTCCAATGAGTCAACTCTTTGCATCAGGTGGCCAAAGTACTGGAGTTTCAGCTTTAGCATCATTCCTTCCAAAGAAAGCCCAGGGCTGATCTCCTTCAGAATGGACTGGTTGGATCTCCTTGCAATCCAAGCGACTCTCAAGAGTCTTCTCCAACACCACAGTTCATAAGCATCAATTCTTCGGCACTCAGCTTCTTCACAGTCCAACTCTCACATCCATACCTGACCACAGGAAAAACCATAGCCTTGACTAGACAGACCTTTGTTGGCAAAGTAATGTCTCTGCTTTTGAATATGCTGTCTAGGTTGGTCATAACTTTCCTTCCAA
>NW_011468793.1:0-576 GCF_000754665.1 Bison bison bison | reverse complement strand
AGGAGAAGGGGACGACAGAGGCTAAGATGGTTGGATGGCATCACTGATTCGATGGACATGAGTTTGAGCAAGCCCCTGGAGTTGGTGATGCACACGGAAGCCCAGCGTCCTGCAGGCCACGGGGTCCCAAAGAGTCAGACACGACTGAGCCACTGAACTGAACTGAACATACAATCGTTTCTCCAGGTGTTTGGGTTACCCGAGTTTCTATCCTGTGCTAAACTAAGTGACGACAGTGTACTGAAGAGCTGGGTCATTTCCAAATTAATTAAAGTTCTGAAACATTCACGCCTTGAAAGGACCTCCCTTTTACACAGAAACAAAAGAGATTTTTGACTATCCAATAATAGTGTCTGGCACCATCCTGACATGTGAAACGTAAGAAAGCAATTTTTTTTGTTTTGTTTGGTTCTGATCTTGGGCGTGTGTGTGTGTGTGTGTGTGTGCGCGTGCGTGCGGGGGAGGGGAGCGGCGCTACTATCACTGATAGGTATGTTCACCAATCTGTCGAATGCCAATATAAAAGTCAGTTCTTGGTTGCTGAAGGGAAATGTATGACTTGGTATTAAAAGAAGG
>NW_011468792.1:0-626 GCF_000754665.1 Bison bison bison | reverse complement strand
AGGGGTGCGGACCACAGGTCAGGGAACTGGGACTGCGTGGAGCAGGGAACCACGTAGTCCGCCCTCTGTCGCCACAACCTGGCGGTCGCAGAAAGGCCTCGCCTTTGGGCTCAAGGCCTTTACCGCTCCACCCCTTTGCTGAAAGGTCAGAGCCGCGCGGTTTTCCCAAGCAGCCTAGTGTCCGCCGCAAGTCCAAGGGCCAGAACCCTGATCTCTGGCCGGCTGGCCCAGCCCTGCTTCTGGCACTTTGGAGGCCAGCGGGCCCTTGACCACCTGCTGGGATGGGAAAGGGAAGGGTCCACGAACTGCACCCTAGAAACTTAGTAGGGTGCAAGGGTTTCAAAACCCGGTGGCCGCCCAGGCAGAAAACAAGGGAGGAGGGCACCCTGCTGCCCTTTCATGGCAGCATCTGTGGCTGTCCTGCTGAGGGGGCCTTTCCATGGGGACCGTGTGCAGTACAAGTTTGGTGTTTTGGAACCGAATAATTAGAACGTGTAAAAATTTTAAATGATGTGGTGGTTTGATTCAAACAAAACAAAACAAAACAAAACACCAAAGCTCCAAGTTTTTTGCAAATCTAGGTCTTAATATTAAGGCCTGTTTTCCTTCCACTGTGGCATTCTACG
>NW_011468791.1:0-529 GCF_000754665.1 Bison bison bison | reverse complement strand
AACCACTATGAAGTACCATTTCACACCAGTCAGAATGGCTGCCATCCAAAAGTCTACAAGTAATAAATGCTGGAGAGGGTGTGGAGAAAAGGGAACCCTCTTACACTGTTGGTGGGAATGCAAACTAGTACAGCCACTATGGAGAACAGTGTGGAGATTCCTTAAAAAACTGGAAATAAACCTGCCTTATGATCCCACAATCCCACTGCTGGGCATACACACTGAGGAGACCAGAAGGGAAAGAGACACGTGTACCCCAATGTTCATCGCAGCACTGTTTATAATAGCCAGGACATGGAAGCAACCTAGATGTCCATCAGCAGATGAATGGATAAGAAAGCAGTGGTACATATACACAATGGAGTATTATTCAGCCGTTAAAAAGAATACATTTGAATCTGTTCTAATGAGGTGGATGAAACTGGAGCCTATTATACAGAGTGAAGTAAGCCAGAAAGAAAAACACCAATACAGTATACTAACGCATATATATATGGAATTTAGAAAGATGGTAACATTAACCCTGTAT
>NW_011468790.1:0-525 GCF_000754665.1 Bison bison bison | reverse complement strand
CAGATATGTCCTATGCCTAGCACACGATAGGTGTTCAGTAAATGCTGAATGAGTTAAAACCGATGTGTACCATATTTAGGGCTAAATTCTCTCAAGGACATGGATTTCCTCTCCCACATCAGCCCCACTCCTTCCCGCAAATAAATTCATCAACAAAGAGTGTTCATTCAGGCAAGGGGTGAGTTATGGAAACCGTCCACCTACCCGAGGGTAGGGGATCCCAGTCTTGGTGTTTTCAAAGGCAGGGAGGAGCCTCACGGCCAGGTCGTGAGCCATGTGTAACAGCTCGTTGTCATAATCCTTAATCGTCATGTCACCAAAGGGCTGCTTGGAGTCGGTTATTATTCTGTGGGCAGAAAGAAGGCTCCCCAGAACCCTAAAGACAGGAAGAACAAAAGAATAAAAATCATGTTGGCTGTACAATCTGGTTCAGAATGACAGCAGCAGGCTCGAATCCCCTGTGGACTTAGCACTGCCTGAATCAGAGGGGCTGAACTTACTGACCCCCTGACATTCTTTCTGGCC
>NW_011468789.1:0-513 GCF_000754665.1 Bison bison bison | reverse complement strand
AGATCATGGCATCCAGTCCCATCACTTCATGGGAAATAGATGGGGAAACAGTGGAAACAGTGGCAGACTTTGTTTTTTGGGAATCCAAAATCACTATAGATGGTGATTGCAGCCATGAAATTAAAAGACGTTTACTCCTTGGAAGGAAAATTATGACCAACCTAGATAGCATATTCAAAAGCAGAGACATTACTTTGCCAACAAAGGTCTAGACAGACTTTGGTTTTCTAGAAAGACTATGGTTTTCCCAGTGGTCATGTATGGATGTGGGAGTTGGACTGTGAAGAAAGCTGAGTGCTGAAGAATTGATGCTTTTGAACTGTGGTGTTGGAGAAGAGTCTTGAGAGTCCCTTGGACTGCAAGGAGATCCAACCAGTTCATCCTAAAGGAGATCAGTCCTGGGTGCTCACTGGAAGGACTGATGCTAAAGCTGAAACTCCAATACTTTGGCCACCTCATGTGAAGAGTTGACTCATTAGGAAAAGACTCTGATGCTAGGAGGGGTTGGGGGCA
>NW_011468788.1:0-507 GCF_000754665.1 Bison bison bison | reverse complement strand
AATCAAGAAGCTGAGCAGGCAGGAATCACGCAGCTCAGCAGGCAATAAATATGGAGCTGAGCAAGCAGGAATCACGCAGCTCAGCAGGCAATAATCAAGAAGCTGAGCAGGCAGGAATCACGCAGCTTAGCAGGCAATAATCATGGAGCTGAGCAGACTGTAATGAAGTGGCTAAGCAGACTCTAATCACGTCACTCAGCCGGCTCCTAACCCGGCTTGAGCAGGCACTAATCACGCAGCTGAGCAGGGTCTAATCACACAGCTGATCAGGCACGAGTCACGCAGCTGAGCAGGGATTAAGCATGCAGCTGAGCAAGCGCTAATCCCTTGATTCAGCAGACCCTGATCACGTGACTGAGCAGGCCCTGATCACGTGGCTGAGCATGCACTGATCACGTGACTGAGCATGCACTGATCACGTGACTGAGAGGAACTAATCACGTGACTGAGAGGCAGTGATCACGTGACTGAGCATGCACTGATCACGTGACTGAGAGGCACTGATCA
>NW_011468787.1:0-760 GCF_000754665.1 Bison bison bison | reverse complement strand
ATTGCCTGCTAAGTTGCGTGATTCCTGCCTGCTCAGGTCCGTGAGTATTGCCTGCTGAGTTGCGTGATTCCCGCCAGCTAAGCTCCATGATTATTGCCTGCTGAGCTGCGTGATTTCTGCTTGCTCAGCTCCATGATTTTTGCTTGCTGAGCTGCATTATAAGTGCCTGCTCAGTCCCCAGAGAAGAGCTGGCTGAATCACGTGATTAGAGTCTGCTTATCCAGTTCATTACAGCCTTCAGCTCCAATTATTATTGCCTGCTAAGTTGCGTGATTCCTGCCTGCTCAGGTCCGTGAGTATTGCCTGCTGAGCTGCGTGATTCCTGCTTGCTCAGCTCCATATTTATTGCCTGCTGAGCTGCGTGATTCCTGCCTGCTCAGCTTCTTGATTATTGCATGCTGAGCTGCGTGATTTCTGCTTGCTCAGCTCCATGATTTTTGCTTGCTGAGCTGCATTATAAGTGCCTGCTCAGTCCCCAGAGAGGAGCTGGCTGAATCACGTGATTAGAGTCTGCTTATCCAGTTCATTACAGCCTTCAGCTCCAATTATTATTGCCTGCTAAGTTGCGTGATTCCTGCCTGCTCAGGTCCGTGAGTATTGCCTGCTGAGTTGCGTGATTCCCGCCAGCTAAGCTCCATGATTATTGCCTGCTGAGCTGCGTGATTCCTGCTTGCTCAGCTCCATATTTATTGCCTGCTGAGCTGCGTGATTTCTGCTTGCTCAGCTTCTTGATTTTTGCTTGCTGAGCTGCATTATAAGC
>NW_011468786.1:0-535 GCF_000754665.1 Bison bison bison | reverse complement strand
AATGATCACGTAGCTACCAGTACTGGTCACGTGACTCGATCATGCACTGATCACGTAATTGATCAAGCACTGCTCACGTGGCTGATCATGCAATGATCACGTAGCTACCAAGTACTGGTCACGTGACTGATCATGCACTGATCACGAATTTGATCATGCACTGTTCACTGGCTCATCATGCACTGATGACGTGGCTATCATGCACTGCTCACGTGGCTGATCATGCAATGATCACGTAGGTAGCATGTACTGGGCACGTGATTGATCATGCACTGATCACATAATTGATCATGCACTGATCACCTGGCTTATCATGCATTGATCACGTGGCTGATCATGCACTGATACCGTGACTGAGCATGGACTGATCACATGACTATCATGTAGTGATCAAGTGACTTAATGGTGCTGATCATGTGACTGATCATGCGCTGATCATGTTTGCTATCATACACTGATCATGTGCCTCTGGAGGCAATGAACAAAGAGCTGAGTAGGCACGGAATCCAGTCAGCAGGCAGTAATCATGGAACTT
>NW_011468785.1:0-512 GCF_000754665.1 Bison bison bison | reverse complement strand
AAAGATTTAAGAGGTTTCCCAGGTGGTGCTAGTGGTAAAGAACTTGCTCCCAATGCAGGAGATGTAAAAGACACCCAGGTTCAGGAAGATCCCCTGGAAAGGGAAATGGCGACCCCTGCCCATATTATTGCCTGGGTAATCCCATGGAGAGAGGAGCCTGGCAGGCTACACTGATGAGGTCACAAAGAGTCAGACAGGACTGAAGCTGCTGAACACACACAAAGATTTAATACCTCAGTCACACTAGCTACATTTTAACATCTCCATAGTGGCATATTAGACAAGGACATAGAAAACATATTCATTGAGAATTCCCTAGTGATCTGGTTGTTAGGGCTTTGTGCTTCCACTGCAGGGGGCAGAGATTCCATCCCTGGTTGAAGATCTAAATCCCTTAATCCTCACACCAAAGCCAAAAAAAAAAAAATCCTACCAGATGAACACTCCATCTGAAAATTCAGATAAAGGATATAAACAGGTAACCTCAGAAGAAGAGAAACATACGCATTTAA
>NW_011468784.1:0-505 GCF_000754665.1 Bison bison bison | reverse complement strand
AGGTACCATTTCACACCAGTCAGAATGGCTGCGATCCAAAAAGTCTACAAGCAATAAATGTTGGAGAGGGTGTGGAGAAAAGGGGAACCCTCTTACACTGTTGGTGGGAATGCAAACTAGTACAGCCACTATGGAGAACAGTGTGGAGATTCCTTAAAAGAATGGAAATAGAACTGCCTTATGATCCAGCAATCCCACTGCTGGGCATACACACCGAGGAAACCAGAAGGGAAAGAGACACGTGTACTCCAATGTTCATCGCAGCACTGTTTATAATAGCCAGGACACGGAAGCAACCTATATGTCCATCAGCAGATGAATGGATAAGAAAGCTGTGGTACATATACAGAATGGAGTATTTCTCAGCCATTAAAAATGATACATTTGAATCAGTTCTAATGAGATGGATGAAACTGGAGCCTATTATACAGAGTGAAGTAAGCCAGAAAGAAAAACACCAATACAGTATACTAATGCATATATATGGAATTTAGAAAGATGGTAA
>NW_011468783.1:0-554 GCF_000754665.1 Bison bison bison | reverse complement strand
TATGAGAGTCTTGATTGAAGGCAGAGGAGAAGGGGACGACAGAGGCTAAGATGGTTGGATGGCATCACTGATTCGATGGACATGAGTTTGAGCAAGCCCCTGGAGTTGGTGATGGACACGGAAGCCCAGCGTCCTGCAGGCCACGGGGTCCCAAAGAGTCAGACACGACTGAGCCACTGAACTGAACTGAACATACAATCGTTTCTCCAGGTGTTTGGGTTACCCGAGTTTCTATCCTGTGCTAAACTAAGTGACGACAGTGTACTGAAGAGCTGGGTCATTTCCAAATAAATTAAAGTTCTGAAACATTCACGCCTTGAAAGGACCTCCCTTTTACACAGAAACAAAAGAGATTTTTGACTATCCAATAATAGCGTCTGGCACCATCCTGACATGTGAAACGTAAGAAAGCAATTTTTTTTGTTTTGTTTGGTTCTGATCTTGGGTGTGTGTGTGTGTGTGTGTGTGTACGTGCGTGCGTGCGTGCGGGGGAGGGGAGGGGCGCTACTATCACTGATAGGTATGTTCACCAATCTGTCGAATGCCAATATAAA
>NW_011468782.1:0-561 GCF_000754665.1 Bison bison bison | reverse complement strand
CTCTACACACACACACACACACACACACACACACTTGAGTGTGGTCTTTGGAAATACTTGTGTTCGTAGTTGCTGGGTTGAGCCCAACTTTAATACAACCCATGGACTGCGGCTCATCAGCCTCCTCTGTCCGTGGCATTTCCCAGGCGAGGATACTGGGAGTGGGTTGCCATTTCCTTCTCCGGCGGGATCTTCCCGACCCAGGGATCAAACCCCAGTCTCCTGCGCGCGGATGCCTTGCCATCTGAACCAGGACATTGCTAATTCCCTAGGCAAAATACAAAGAATAGAGCTCGTGTTCTACTAAATGGAAAGATGACTTCAAAAACAGAAGCTGTCCTTTGTTGGTATCTTTGAATCTTTATGTAGTTTTCGTTGATTTTTACTGTTAAGGCTAACTGAACAAGGCAAGAGAGAAACCCCAGAATTGAAAAGCAATTGACGGTTCTGAAAGAAACATGTGCAGGTGAAGCTCTCTTCCTTTTTGAGAGATGGTTAAATGCAAAATCTTGATTCAACACATATGACTTTTGTGCACTTTATTTCAAATCTCCATGACAA
>NW_011468781.1:0-520 GCF_000754665.1 Bison bison bison | reverse complement strand
AATCATGAACTGATCACGTGAGTGATCATGCACAGATCACGTGACTAATCATGAACTGATCACGAGGATATAATTCACTGATCACGTGGCTGATCATACACTGATCACGTGCCTGGTCATGCACAGACCACGTGGCTGATCATACACTGATCACGTGCCTGGTCATGCACAGATCACGTGACTAATCATGAACTGATAACGTGGCTATAATGCAATGATCTCGTGGATATCATACACTGATCACCTGCCTGTCATGCACAGATCACGTGATTAATCATGAACTGGTCACGTGGGTATCATGCACTGTTCACGTGGATATCATGCACTGCTCACGTGGCTGAAGAGGCAATGATCATGTAGGTATCATGTACTGGTCACGTGACTGATCATGCACTGATCACATAATTGACCATGCACTGACCACGTGACTGATCATGCACTGATGACATGGCTATCATGCACTGCTCACGTGGCTGATCATGCAATGATCACGTAGCTACCATGTACTGGTCACGTGAGT
>NW_011468780.1:0-559 GCF_000754665.1 Bison bison bison | reverse complement strand
GCGCCAGGGAAGTCGGGTCTCCATGCGAGTGGCGAGGGGGAGCGCGTTACTGCTCCCGAGCAATGGTAGGGGAATCTGGCCTCGAGACGTGTTGAAGTAGGTCTCTCGAGGTCTTTCTCGGGTTGAGGCAGGAAACCCTGGGTTCCCTCGACTTGTGCAGGTGACCTCAGGGGGCTTCTCATGGTGGCCCTGAGAAGCCAGGGAAACTGGAGGTGGGAGGGGCCTCTCGGGACTCCACTGGGTTTGGTGCATTGGAAGAGGGCCTCATCTCCAGTTGAGGCAGGAACCGCAGGATACCTCTGATTTCAGACTCTGATCGCCGGGTCCCTGCAGACTGGAGACAGGAGAGTCAGGCCCCGTCTTGGGTTGAGGCATGGAACTCCGCTTGCCTCTCGAGATGTCCCCAGGGAGAGAGGCCGCTTGTCGAGCTGTATTTGGAACCTGGGGTTTTTTCCGAACGATGCACTGAAAAACTGCCCCTTCGTGTTGACTTCATTCACAGGGTGGAGTTCGGAGAGGCGTCCGGGCATCGGGTTCTTATCAAGAGGGGACCGGGAAA
>NW_011468779.1:0-620 GCF_000754665.1 Bison bison bison | reverse complement strand
GCGCCCCCTGCCTGCTCATCTGCCTGATACTCGCCAGCTGAGCCGCGCGACACCTGCCTGCTCATCTGCCTGATACTCGCCAGCTGAGCCGCGCGACACCTGCCTGCTCATCTGCCTGATACTCGACAGCTGAGCCGCGCTACAACTGCCTGCTCATCTGCCTGATACTCGCCAGCTGAGCCGCGCGACACCTGCCTGCCAGTTGAGTCGCGCGACACCTGCCTGCTCATCTGCCTGATACTCGCCAGCTGAGCCACGCGACACCTGCCTGCTCATCTGCCTGATACTCGCCAGCTGAATCGGGCGACACCTGCTGCCCGTCTGCCTGATACTCGCCACCTGAGCCCCGCGACACCTGCCTGCTCATCTGCCTGATACTCACCAGCTGAGTATCGCAACACCTGCCTGCTCATCTGCTTGATTTTCCCACCTGAGCCTAGCGACACCTGCCTGCTCATCTGCCGATACTCGCCAGCTGACCCGTGCGACACCTGCCTGCTCATCTGCCTCATACTCGCCAGCTGAGTCACGCGACACCTGCATGCTATTCTGCCTGATACTCGCCAGATGAGCCTAGCAACACCTGCCTGCTCATCTGCCTAAAACTTGCCAGCTGAGCC
>NW_011468778.1:0-514 GCF_000754665.1 Bison bison bison | reverse complement strand
CGCAGCTGGCGTGTATCAGGCAGATGAGCGGACAGGTGTCACCTGGCTAAGCTGGCGATTATCAGGCGGATGAGCGGGCAGGTGCCGCGCGGCTCAGCTGCCGATTATCAGGCAGATGAACGGGCAGGTGACGCATGGGTCAGCTGGCGATTATCACGCATATGAGCGGGCAGGTGTCCCGCGGCTCAGCTGGCGATTATAAAGCATATGAGCGGGCAGGTGTCACGAGGCTCAGCTGGCGATTATCAGGCAGATGAGCCGGCAGATGACGCATGGCTCAGCAGGCGTGTATCAGGCAGATGAGCGGACAGATGTCACCTGGCTACGCTGGCGATTATCAGGCAGATGAGCGGGCAGGTGCCGCGCGGCTCAGTTGCCGATTATCAGGCAGATGAGCAGGCAGGTGCCGCGCAGCTCAGCTGCGGATTATCAGGCAGATGAGCGGGCAGGTGAAGCATGGCTCAGCTGACGATTATAAAGCAGATGAGCAAGCAGGTGTCACGTGGCTCAGCTG
>NW_011468777.1:4828-5261 GCF_000754665.1 Bison bison bison | reverse complement strand
AGCTGGCTGATTATCAATCAGCTGAGCAGGCCCTAATCCCGTAACTCAGCAGGCACTGATCACGTGGCTGTCCTGCAGTGATCAGGTGACTGAGAGGCGCTGATCATGTGACTGCTCATGTGCTGATCAGGTAGCTCTCCTGCACGGATCATGTGCCTCAGCAGGCAAGAATCAATAGCTGAGCAGGCATGAATCCTGTGGCCCAGCTGGCGATTATCAAGCAGCTGACCAGGCATGAATCATGCGGCCCAGCTGGCGATTATCAAGCAGCTGAGAAGGCATGAATCCTGAGGCCTAGCTGGGGATTATCAAACAGATGAGCAGGTATGAATCATGTGGCCCAGCTGGCGATTATCAAGCAGATGAGCAGGAATGAATCATGCGGCACAGTGGGCGATTATCAAGCAGCTGACCAGGCATGAATCCTGCGGCC
>NW_011468777.1:0-665 GCF_000754665.1 Bison bison bison | reverse complement strand
GGATTATCAAACAGATGAGCAGGTATGAATCATGTGGCCCAGCTGGCGATTATCAAGCAGATGAGCAGGTATGAATCATGGTGCCCAGCTGGCGATTATCAAGCAGATGAGCAGGCGCTAATCCCGTAATTCAGCAGGCACTGATCACGTGGCTGTCCTGCAGTGGTTAGGTGACTGAGGGCGCTGATCCTGTGACTGCTCATGTGCTGATCAGGTAGCTCTCCTGCACGGATCATGGGCTTCAGCAGGCAAGAATCAAGCAGCTGAGCAGGCATGAATCATTCGGCACAGTGGGCGAATATCAAGCAGCTTAGCAGGCATGAATCCTGGGGCCCAGCGGGCGATTATCAAGCAGCTGAGCAGGCATGAATCCTGGGGCCCAGCTGGCGATTTTCAAGCAGATGAGCAGGCATGAATCCTGCGGCCAAGTGGGCGATTATCAGGCAGCTGAGCAGGCATGAATCCTGCGGCCCAGCTGGCGATTATCAAGCAGATGAGCAGGCATGAATCCTGCGGCCCAGCTGGCGATTATCACGCAGCTGAGGAGGCGCTAATCCCGTAACTCAGCAGGCACTGATCACGTGGCTGTCCTGCAGTGATCAGGTGACTGAGAGGCGCTGATCATGTGACTGCTCATGTGCTGATCGGTAGCTCTCCTCCACGGA
>NW_011468776.1:0-517 GCF_000754665.1 Bison bison bison | reverse complement strand
CTTGCACTGTTCATGTGGCTGATCATGCACTGATTACGTCGTTGATCATACACTGATCACGTTGTTGATAATGAACTAATCACGAAGCTGATCATACACTGATCACGTGACTGTGCATGCACTGATCACAAGGCTGATCATGCACTGACCACCTGGCTGATCATGTACTGATCACATGCCTGATCATACACTGATCACGAGACTGCACATGCACTGATCACGTGGCTGTGCATGCACTGATCACAAGGCTGATCATGTACGGATCACGTGGCTGATCATGCACTGATCACGAAGCTGATCATACACTGGTCACGTGACTGTGCATGCACTGATCCCTTGGCTGATCTGGCACTGATCCCGTGGCTGATCATGCACTGATCACGTGGCTGATCATACACTGATCATGTGACTGATCATGCACTGATTACATGCCTGATCATGAACTGATCACGTGCCTGATCATGCACTTATCACGTGACTGATCATGCACTCATCACGTGCCTGATCATGCACTGAT
>NW_011468775.1:0-599 GCF_000754665.1 Bison bison bison | reverse complement strand
ACTGCTAAGTTTCCATATCCCTTACCTGCTGTGTCCCTGGCAGTGTATTGATTAATATAATTGGTGTAAGTAGTAGCTTTAATGTTTGTAACCTGGGACCCTTGAGTTAATTCTTTTTCTTGTTATAGCCCAAAACACCTTTGCTCTGTAGGAATGCAACTTTATCTAATGCTTTTTTGGAGGGTGGCTCCTGACCAACCACCTTTAGAGAAAAATAAGTTTTCTGAAGAAAGGTCTTAAAATGTTAACAGGCCTCCGGGCCAGAAGATGATGCAAATCACCGAAGCGTTTGCATATGATAAGTTTGCAGGAAGAAAGCCTGGTTTGCTGCAAGACTCTACCCCTCCCCCATTATCCTCTATGCATAACTTAAGGTATAAAAACTACTTTGAAAAATAAAGTGCGGGCCTTGTTCACCGAAACTTGGTCTCACCATGTCGTTCTTTCTCTTACCTTCTGGCTGAATTCTTCAGCCTCTTTTCTCCACTGAATTTCCTCACTGAGCTATCCTCATTCTATTACTCTTTATATCCTTAATTAACATTTAATTAGGCAGTTGTTTCCTGATCTTCGCCTACGCCGTCTCTCCTTCGAATACC
>NW_011468774.1:0-519 GCF_000754665.1 Bison bison bison | reverse complement strand
TTTGAAAGAAACATGTGCAGGTGAAGCTCTCTTCCTTTTTGAGAGATGGTTAAATGCAAAATCTTGATTCAACACATATGACTTTTGTGCACTTTCTTTCAAATCTCCATGACAAAACCCTAAGGCGTCCAGGAAGAAAGGAGTAGAGGGGCAGACCAAAAGGGCAACCTTTCCCCTTGGTGCCATCTCAACCAGCTGCTTAGTTCCTTCATCTCAAGGACTATCATCTGGGCTTCTCTGGTTTGTCTGATTCTTGTTTTGGGGACCGTTTCTCGTCACAAGGCTGTCAACAGTGGGGGTGGGGAGTGTGTGTGTGTGGGGGGGGGTGGAGCCCTTCTTTCCATTCCACATGAGACCCAGTGGACAATCCAGGCCCTGCCCACTGCATTGAGTGTGCAGCAACAATATCAACGGAAATGCCGGTGAAGAATGCGTATTCCTGGAATCCACTCCGTTGGCTACCGACTGTGTGTGGTGGTGGTCTGGAACCTAGACCTGGAGGCTTTCTGGATGATTGCA
>NW_011468773.1:0-716 GCF_000754665.1 Bison bison bison | reverse complement strand
GAGTCATTGGCCCTGCAGTCACTCGACGAGCAATCCCCAGCTTTCTCCGCAGCTCGAATGGAACGATCGGACTTCCCTGGGCCAACACAATAGGCATCCTGAATTCCCCGTCGTAACTCCGAGAATCCCGCCGCAACTCGAGAAAAACCACGTGGTTCCCCCGTCATCGCAAGATGAAGCCCTTTCCCGCTACAGCGTCTCAGGAGAAGTCCCACGTGAGAAATTGGAGGTCGAAACGGTACTTGGCACCCTTGATGTGCCCGAACAAAGTTCCCCGGCATCCCTGTCTCCCTGGAGAGGAACACCGAGGTTTTCCGGCACCACTTCCTCTGAGCCCCTTCTACCCTCCTGATCTCCACAGGAGGGTCGACTCCCCTGCTTGGTCTGGAAGGGGTTCCCGACCTTCCGGTCGCACCTCAGGTTGAGGCCGGTCTTACGACGACATTCCAGACGTGGCCTCGTGGGTGCTTCCACGTTGCGAAGCACCCCGATTTCCCGGTCCCCTCTTGATAAGAACCCGATGCCCGGACACCTCTCCGAACTCCACGCTGTGAATGAAGTCAACACGAAGGGGCAGTGACTCGCCCGTGCGTTGTCCGGAAAAACCCCCAGGTTCCAAATACAGCTCGACAAGTGGCCTCTCTCCCCGGGGACACCTCGAGAGGCAAGCGGAGTTCCATGCCTCAACCCAAGACGAGGCCTGACTCTCCTGTCCC
>NW_011468772.1:0-517 GCF_000754665.1 Bison bison bison | reverse complement strand
AAGTCAGCAGGCAATAATCATGGACCTCAGCTGTGATGAATCATGCTGCTCAGCTGGCAATCATCAAGCAGCTGAATAGGCAGGAATCAGACGGCTCAGCTGGCAATTGTCAAGCAGATGAGCAGGCAGGAATCACGCAGCTCAGCTGGCAATTGCCAAGCAGCTCAGCAGACAGGAATCACGCAGGTCAGTAGGCCCTGGTCATGTGACTCAGCAGGCACTGTTCACGTGGCTGATCATACACTGCTCACGTGACTGATCATGCACAGATCATGTGGCTGATCATGCACTGATAAAGTGGTTGGTCATGCACTGATCACGTGGCTATCCTGCACTGATCACGTGGCTGATCATACACTGATCACGTGACTGATCATGCACAGATCACGTGGTTATCATGCACTGATCACTTGATTGTGCATGCAATAATCACGTGGATGGTCATGCACTGATCACGTGGCTGATCATGCACTAATCACATGGCTGATCCTGAACTGATCACGTGACTTAGCATGCA
>NW_011468771.1:0-550 GCF_000754665.1 Bison bison bison | reverse complement strand
TGAGCATGGACTGATCACATGACTATCATGTAGTGATCAAGTGACTTAATGTGCTGAGTCATTGGACTGATCATGCGCTGATCATGTTTGCTATCATACACTGATCATGTGCCTCTGGAGGCAATGAACAAAGAGCTGAGTAGGCAGGAATCAGTCAGCAGGCAGTATTCATGGAACTCAGCTGGGAGGAATCATGCTGCTCAGCTGGCAATAATCAAGTAGATGAGCAGGCAGGAATTACGCAGCACAGCTGGCAATTGTCAAGCAGATGACAGGCAGCAATCGTGAAGCTCAGCTGGCAATTGTCAAGCAGATGAGCAGAGAGTAATCACGCAGCTCAACAGGCCCTGATCACGTGTCTGATCATGAACTGATCACGTGACTGATCATGCACTGATCACGGGACTGTTCATGCACTTATCACGTGACTGATCACGCACTGATCACGTGACTGATCACGCACTGATCAGGTGACTGAACATTCACTGACCACGTGGCTATAATGCACTGATCACTTGGCTGATCATACAGTGATCACGTGCCTGGTCAC
>NW_011468770.1:0-1247 GCF_000754665.1 Bison bison bison | reverse complement strand
ATGGAGATTATCAGGCAGCTGAGAAGGCATGAATCCTGCGGCCCAGCTGGAGATTATCAAGCAGATGAGCAGGCGCTAGTCACTGACTCAGCAGGCACTGATCACGTGGCTGTCATGCAGTGATCAGGTGACTGAGAGGCGCTGTCATGTGACTGCTCATGTGCTGATCAGGTAGCTCTCGTGCACGGATCATGTGCCTCAGCAGGCAAGAATCAAGCAGCGGAGCAGGCATGAATCCTGCGGCCCAGCTGGTGATTATCAAGGAGATGAGCAGGCATGAATCCTGCAGCCCAGCTGGCGATTATCAGGCACCTGAGCAGGCATGAATCCTGCGTCCCAGCTGGCGATTATCAGGCAGCTGAGCAGGCATGAATCCTGCGGCCCAGCTGGAGATTATCAAGCAGATGAGCAGGCGCTAGTCACTGACTCAGCAGGCACTGATCACGTGGCTGTCATGCAGTGATCAGGTGACTGAGAGGCGCTGATCATGTGACTGCTCATGTGCTGATCAGGTAGCTCTCGCGCACGGATCATGTGCCTCAGCAGGCATGAATCCTGCGGCCCAGCTGACGATTACCAAAGAGCTGAGAAGGCATGAATCCTGCGGCCCAGCTGGCGATTACCAAGCAGATCGAGCAGGCATGAATCCTGCGGCCCAGCTGACGATTATCAAAGAGCTGAGAAGGCATGAATCCTGCGGCCCAGCTGGCGTTATCAGGCAGCTGAGCAGGCATGAATCCTGTGGCCCAGCTGGCGATTATCAGGCAGCTGAGCAGGCATGAATCCTGCGGCCCAGCTGACGGTTATCAAGCATCTGAGCAGGCGCTAATCACGTGACTCAGCAGGCACTGATCACGTGGCTGTCATGGAGTGATCAGGTGACTGAGAGGTGCGGATCATGTGACTGCTCATGTGCTGATCAGGTAGCTCTCGAGCACGGATCATGTGCCTCAGCAGGCATGAATCCTGCGGCCCAGCTGGCGATTATCAAGCAGCTGAGAAGGCATGAATCCTGCGGCCCAGATGGAGATTATCAGGCAGCTGAGAAGGCATGAATCCTGCGGCCCAGCTGGCGATTATCAAGCATCTGACCAGGCGCTAATCACGTGACTCAGCAGGCACTGATCACGTGGCTGTCATGCAGTGATCAGGTGACTGAGAGGCGCTGATCATGTGACTGCTCATGTGCTGATCAGGTAGCTCTCGCGCACGATCATGTGCCTCAGCAGGCATGAATCCTGCGGCCC
>NW_011468769.1:0-558 GCF_000754665.1 Bison bison bison | reverse complement strand
TTTTTAATATGCTGTCTAGGTTGCCGTAACTTTTCTTCCAAGGATTAAGCGCCTTTTAATTTCATGGCTTCAGTCACCATCTGCAGTGATTTTGGAGCCCAAAAAATAAGTCTGTCACTGTTTTCACTGTTTCCCTATCTATTTCCCATGAAGTGATGGGACCAGATGCCATGATCTTTGTTTTCTGAATGTTGAGCTTTAAGCCAACTTTTTCACTCTCCTCTTTCACTTTCATCAAGAGGTTCTTTAGTTCTTCTTCGCTTTCTGCCATAAGGGTGGTGTCATCTACATATCTGAGGTTATTGATATTTCTCCTGGCAATCTTGATTCCAGCTTGTGCTTCTTCCAGCCCAGCATTTCTGATGATGTACTCTACATATAAGTTAAATAAGCAGAGTGACAGTATACAGCCTTGAGATACTTCTTTCCCTATTTGGAACCAGTCTGTTGTTCCATGTCCAGTTCTAACTGTTGCTTCCTGACCTGCATATAGGTTTCTCAAGAGGCAGGTCAAGTGGTCTGGTATTCCTATCTGTTTAAGAATTTTCCACAGTTTGT
>NW_011468768.1:0-572 GCF_000754665.1 Bison bison bison | reverse complement strand
GAGGCCCAACTGGAGGAGACAAGGAGCTGCAGCGGGTGCCTGTGCTGACGGGGAGCGGCGTCTGGGCAGGAGACACCGGCTTGGGCAGGGGCCAGAGCTGCCTTTCTCCGCCGCTCCCTTCGTCTGCCGCCGAGTGTGTGCATGTGTGGCCCCATCCTGCTGATCCGGGCACCCACCTCCTCGGGAGCAGGGCCAGAGGTGGTCGCCCATAGGCGGTGGGCAGGAGCCAGGGCGTCCCCACGTTCAAAGAGGCTGCTTGTTGCTCTGACCAGCCAGTGTGGGAGCTGCTTGGGATACAGGTGGACCTCCCAACTGCCCCTCAGACAAACCTGAGGGTGCCAGCCCAGGGCCCATGAAACTGAAGGCATGGTGCCCAGGTGTGGAGCCTGCTTGCCTCGGACGTGGCGCTGGAGTCCCACATGCCAAACTGCTGGTCCAGACACGGTGTATGTGTAGGATGGCTGCTCCTAGGCAGGACGAGAACCGTAGTTGCGCTGCGACAGAAGGTGCGTCAGGAAAGGGTGATGGTGGAGGCTCACATCACCGAGTCCTGAGAGAGGTTTCCTGGAAAG
>NW_011468767.1:0-787 GCF_000754665.1 Bison bison bison | reverse complement strand
CTAAAGTCGTAAGTACCGTCGTAATTACCGAAACGGTTTAGTTAACCGTTAAGTAAGTTTTTTAACGTAGGGTTACCCGTACGAAAAAAATTAAACGTAAACCTTGGGCCCTAAGTAAAAAGTTCCCAATTAAGTCCAACGTCGTTAATTCCTAACGTTTAGTTACCTAAGGAAGGTCGAAGTCGTACTACGTAAGTTACTTAAAACCAACGTTTCGAACTTAACCGAAGTTAGGGCCTACGTAGGAAAACCGTCCTAACGGTTTGGAACTTAGTAACGTTACGGACCGGTAAAGGAAAAAGTCCAAAACCCCGTAAGGGGAAAACGTAGTAAGGGGTCGGACGTACGGTAAAAGTACGACCGTAGGGAACGTTAACGTAGGTAGGGGAAACGTTCGTAGTAAAACTTACTACGGTTTAAGGTACTTAGGTCCAAGTAGGACGACCTAGTTTTACCTAACGAAACGTTGGGTCCTTACCAAGGGACGGAACCAAATTTTAACCTACGTTAAACGTTACCGTACTTTGGTAGGGACGACGGTTTCGACCCTAAACTACCCAACTTTTAGGTCCTAAAAGGAAGGGGGTTCGAAACTTACCTTACTACCGGTACCCGTTACGGTACGTTCGAAACGGAAAATTCGGTACGAACGGAAGGCCCTTTTAGTAGGGCCTTAAATTTACGTTAGTAAACGTTTACGGGTAATTAAACTAGGTTAGTAAAGGACGGTACTAACCGTAAGGTTTAGTTTACGTACGTTTCCAAGGGCGGTGAGTACTAGGCGTCT
>NW_011468766.1:0-578 GCF_000754665.1 Bison bison bison | reverse complement strand
ATAATCATATGGTTTTATTTTTCAATTTGTTAATGTGGTGTATTACATTGATTGATTTGTGGATACTGAAGAATCCTTGCATCCCTGGGATAAAGCCTATGGGGCCTCACAGAGTCAGACACAACGAAGCGGCTTAGCAGCAGCAGCAGCATCTTAAAAAATCAGGCTTCCCTTGTGGCTCAGCTGGTAAAGAATCCACCTGCAATGCAGGAGACCTGGTTTCGACCCCTGCGTGGGGAAGATCCCCTGGAGAAGGAAAAGGCTACCCACTACAGTATTCTGGCCATGGGCTATATAATCCATGTGGTCGCAAAGAGTTGGACATGACTGAGTGACTTTCACTACCACTACTATACATGAAAATCAAGAAACTGATGCAGCCACTATTGAAAAGAGTAAGCAGTTCTTTTATAATTTTTTTTTTCTCCTAACAGTAATTGCTTTTCAGAATTTTGTTGCTTTCTTTCAAACCTCAACATGAATCAGCCATATGTATACATATATTCCTTCCTTTTGAACCACCTGCCCATTATCTCCTTCCCTCGTATAGAGTTTTTTAATACTCTAAAAATACACGT
>NW_011468765.1:0-501 GCF_000754665.1 Bison bison bison | reverse complement strand
CTGAAGAAAAGGTCTTAAAATGTTAACAGGCCTCCGGGCCAGAAGATGATGCAAATCACCGAAGCGTTTGCATATGATAAGTTTTCAGGAAGAAAGCCTGGTTTGCTGCAAGACTCTACCCTTCCCCATTATCCTCTATGCATAACTTAAGGTATAAAAACTACTTTGAAAAATAAAGTGCGGGCCTTGTTCACCGAAACTTGGTCTCACCATGTCGTTCTTGCTCTTACCTTCTGGCTGAATTCTTCAGCCTCTTTTCTCCACTGAATTTCCTCACTGAGCTATCCTCATTCTATTACTCTTTATATCCTTAATTAACATTTAATTAAGCAGTTGTTTCCTGATCTTCGCCTACGCTGTCTCTCCTTCGAATGCCCTGGATCAGCCGGGGCTGGTCCCCGGCACCCTACCATGGCTCGAGAGCAATGACGCGCTTGCCCTCGCCACTCGCATGGAGACCCGACTTCTCTGGCGCCCCACGAGAGGCTCACTGACCTCGCC
>NW_011468764.1:0-620 GCF_000754665.1 Bison bison bison | reverse complement strand
GGCACCACTTCCTCTCGAGCCCCTTCTACCCTCCTGATCTCCACACGGAGGGTCGACTCCCCTGCTTTGTCTTTAAGGGGTTCCCGACCTTCCGGTCGCACCTCAGGATGAGGCCGGTCTCACGACGACATTCCAGACGTGGCCTCGTGGGTGCTTCCACATTGCGAAGCACCCCGATTTCCCGGTCCCCTCTTGGTAAGAACCCGATGCCCGGACACCTCTCCGAACTCCACCCTGTGAATGAAGTCAACACGAAGGGGCAGTGACTCCCCCATGCATCGTCCGGAAAAGAACCCCAGGTTCCAAATACCGCTCGACAAGTGGCCTCTCTCCCCGGGGACACCTCGAGAGGCAAGCGGAGTTCCATGCCTCAACCCAAGACGAGGCCTGACTCTCCTGTCCCCAGTCTGCAGGGACCCTGCGATCGGAGTCTGAAATCACAGGAACCCTGAGGTTCCTGCCTCAACTGGAGATGAGGCCCTCTTCCAATGCACCAAACCCCGTGGAGTCCCGAGAGGCCCCCCCCCTCCTCCAGTTTCCCTGACTTCTCAGAGCCACCATGAGAAGCCCCCTGAGGTCACCTGCACAAGTCGAGGGAAGCCAGGGTTTCCTGCCTCAAC
>NW_011468763.1:0-502 GCF_000754665.1 Bison bison bison | reverse complement strand
ACCGGAAGGTCGGGAACCCCTTCCAGACAAAGCAGAGGAGTCGACCCTCCTGTCCAGATCAGGAGGGTAGAAGAGGCTCAGAGGAAGTGGTGCCGGAAAACTTCGGTGTTCCTCTCGAGGGAGACCGGGATGTCGGGGCGCTTTGTGGGTCGCATCAAGGGTGACAAGTACCGTTTCCAACTCCAATTCCTAAAGTGGGACTTCACCTGAGACGCTGTAGCGGCACAGCGCTACATCTTGCGATGACGGGGGAACCACGTGGTTTTTCTCGAGGTGTAGCAGGATTCTCGAATTACGACGGGGAATTCAGGATGCCTCTTGTGTTGGCCCAGGGAAGTCCAATCTTCCATTCGAGTTGCGAAGGAAAGCTGGGGATTTCTCTCGAGTGACTGCAGGGCCAATAGACCTCATCTAGGCTTCTGTCCAGAAGCCAATGTTCCTCTCCAGGGGCGACAGGGATCCCAGGGTTGCATTCCAGACACACCCGGGGAGACAGGCATTC
>NW_011468762.1:0-658 GCF_000754665.1 Bison bison bison | reverse complement strand
GAACTTGCCCGTCGTAACTCGAGAATCCCGCCGCAACTCGAGAAAAACCACGTGGTTCCCCCGTCATCGCAAGATGAAGCCCTTTCCCGCTACAGCGTCTCAGGAGAAGTCCCACGTGAGGAATTGGAGGTCGAAACGGTACTTGGCACCCTTGATGCGCCCCACAAAGTTCCCCGGCATCCCGGTCTCCCTGGAGAGGAACACCGAGGTTTTCCGGCACCACTTCCTCTGAGCCCCTTCTACCCTCCTGGTCTCCACAGGAGGGTCGAGTCCCCTGCTTGGTCTGGAAGGGGTTCCCGACCTTCCGGTCGCACCTCAGGATGAGGCCGGTCTCACGACGACATTCCAGACGTGGCCTCGTGGGTGCTTCCACGTTGCGAAGCACCCCGATTTCCCGGTCCCCTCTTGATAAGAACCCGATGCCCGGACACCTCTCCGAACTCCACCCTGTGAATGAAGTCAACACGAAGGGGCAGTGACTCGCCCGTGCATCGTCCGGAAAAACCCCCGGGTTCCAAATACAGCTCGACAAGTGGCCTGTCTCCCCGCGGACACCTCGAGAGGCAAGCGGAGTTCCATGCCTCAACCCAAGACGAGGCCTGACTCTCCTGTCCCCAGTCTGCAGGGACCCTGCGATCGGAGTCTGAAATCAGAGGAA
>NW_011468761.1:0-502 GCF_000754665.1 Bison bison bison | reverse complement strand
CTGATCATAACTGATCACGTGCCTGATCATGCACTGATCACGTGGCTATCATGCACTGATAATGTGACTGCGCATGCACTGATCATGGAACTGTAGGCAATGATCACTTGGCTATCATGCACTGATCACGTGGCTGATCATGCACTGATCATATGACTGAGCATGCACCAATCACATAGCTACCATGCATTGATCACTTGGCTATCATGCACTGATCACGTGGCTGATCATACACTGATCACCTGACTGCACATGCACTGATCACGTGGCTGATCATACAGTGATCACGTGGCTGATCATGCACTGATCACGTGGCTGGTCATGCAATAATCGCGTTGCTGATCATGCACTGGCCGGTGGCTATCATGCACTGATTACGTGGCTGATTATGCACTGATCACGTAGCTATCATGTACTGATCACATGGATATCATGCACTGATCTCGTGGCTGATCATGCACTGATCACATGACTGGTCATGCACTGATCACGATGCTATCAT
>NW_011468760.1:0-514 GCF_000754665.1 Bison bison bison | reverse complement strand
TGAGGCCGGTCTCACGACGACATTCCAGACGTGGCCTCGTCGGGTGCTTCCACATTGCCGAAGCACCCCGATTTCCCGGTCCCCTCTTGGTAAGAACCCGATGCCCGGACACCTCTCCGAACTCCACCCTGTGAATGAAGTCAACACGAAGGGGCAGTGACTCCCCCATGCATCGTCCGGAAAAGAACCCCAGGTTCCAAATACCGCTCGACAAGTGGCCTCTCTCCCCGGGGACACCTCGAGAGGCAAGCGGAGTTCCATGCCTCAACCCAAGACGAGGCCTGACTCTCCTGTCCCCAGTCTGCAGGGACCCTGCGATCGGAGTCTGAAATCACAGGAACCCTGAGGTTCCTGCCTCAACTGGAGATGAGGCCCTCTTCCAATGCACCAAACCCCGTGGAGTCCCGAGAGGCCCCCCCCCTCCTCCAGTTTCCCTGACTTCTCAGAGCCACCATGAGAAGCCCCCTGAGGTCACCTGCACAAGTCGAGGGAAGCCAGGGTTTCCTGCCTCAAC
>NW_011468759.1:0-512 GCF_000754665.1 Bison bison bison | reverse complement strand
GAGGAAACAACTGCTTAATTAAACTTTAATTAAGGATATAAAGAGTAATAGAATGAGGATAGCTCAGTGAGGAAATTCAGTGGAGAAAAGAGGCTGAAATAAGGATAGCTCAGTGAGGAAATTCAGTGGAGAAAAGAGGCTGAATAATTCAGCCAGAAGGTAAAAGAAAGAACGACATGGTGACACCAAGTTTCGGTGAACAAGGCCCCGCACTTTATTTTCCAAAGTAGTTTTTATACCTTAAGTTATGCATAGAGGATAATGGGGGAAGGGGTAGAGTCATGCAGTAAGCCAGGCTTTCTTCCTGCAAACTTATCATATGCAAAAGTTTAGGTGATTTGCATCATCTTCTAGCCCGGAGGCCTTTTTCTCTAAAGGTGATTATTCTAAAGTCAGGTGCCAGCCTCCAAAAAGCATTAGATAAAGTTGCATTCCTACAGAGCAAAGGTGTGGTGGGCTATAACAAGAAAAAGAATTAACTCAAGGGTCCCAGGTTACAAACATTAAAGCTA
>NW_011468758.1:0-516 GCF_000754665.1 Bison bison bison | reverse complement strand
ATGCCTGTCAGTCACTGATCACTGCCTGATAAACACGTGATCAGTGCATGATGAGCCACGTGATCAGTGCGCGATCAGCCAGGTCATCAGTGCATGCGCAGTCACCTGATCAGTGCATGCTCAGTCACTTGATCTGTACTTGATCAGCCGCGTGATCAGTGCCTGCAGAGTCACGTGATCAGGGCCTGCTGAGCTGCCTGATTCCCGTCGGCTCATCTGCTTGGCAATTGCCCACTGGCTGCGTGATTCCTGCCTGGTCACCTGCTTGATTATTGCCAGTTGAGCAGCATGATTCGTCACTGCTCAGCTCCATGCTTATAGCCTGCTGATTGCGTGGTTCATGTCTGCTCAGCTCTTTGAGTATTGCCTCCTGAGGTCCCTGTTCGGGCGCCACCTGCCGGGGACAAGCCCCAGCTGATCCAGGGTATTCCAAGGAGAGATGGCCTAGGCGACTATTTATATGCTCCTCAGAGATATCAAGAATAATAGTATGAGGATAGCTCAGTAAGAAAATTC
>NW_011468757.1:0-516 GCF_000754665.1 Bison bison bison | reverse complement strand
CTAATTTTTAAGATTTCTTTCCTTCTACTAACCCTGGGGTTCTTCATTTCTTCCTTTTCTAGTTGCTTTAGGTGTAGAGTTAGGTTATTTATTTGACTTTTTTCTTGTTTCTTGAGGTGTGCCTGTATTGCTATGAACTTTCCCATTAGGACTGCTTTTACCTTGTCCCACAGGTTTTGGGTTGTTGTGTTTTCATTTTCATTCGTTTCTATGCAAATTTTGATTTCTTTTTTGATTTCTTCTGCGATTTGTTGGTTATTCAGCAGCGTGTTGTTCAGCCTCCATATGTTGGAATTTTTAATAGTTTTTCTCCTGTAATTGAGATCTAATCTTACTGCATTGTGGTCAGAAAAGATGCTTGGAATGATTTCTATTCTTTTTGAATTTATCAAGGCTAGCTTTATGCCCCAGGATGTGATCTATCCTGGAGAAGGTTCCATGTGCGCTTGAGAAAAAGGTGAAATTCATTGTTTTGGGATGAAATGTCCTATAGATATCAATTAGGTCTAACTAATC
>NW_011468756.1:0-515 GCF_000754665.1 Bison bison bison | reverse complement strand
AGGAGGCAGGTGTCGGGCGGCTCAGCTGGCGAGTATCAGGCAGATGAGCAGGCAGGTGTCGCGGGGCTCAGCTGGCGAGTATCAGGCCGATGAGCAGGCAGGTGTCGCGCGGCTCAGCTGACGAGTATCAGGCCGATGAGCAGGCAGGTTTCGCGCGGCTCAGCTGGCGAGTATCAGGTAAATGAGCAAGCAGGTGTCGCGGGGCTGAGCTGGCGAGTATCAGGCAGAGGAGCAGGCAGGTGTCGCGCGGATCAGCTGGCGAGTATCAGGCAGAAGAGCAGGCAGGTGTCGCGCGGCTCAGAAGGCGAGTATCAGGCAGAGGAGCAGGCAGGTGTCGCGGGGTCTGCTGGCGATTTTCAGGCAGATGAGCAGGCAGGTGTCGCGCGGCACAGTTGGCGAGTATCAGGCAGATGAGCAGGCAGGTGTCGCGGGACACAGCTGGCGAGTATCAGGCAGATGAGGAGGCAGGTGTCGCGTGACTCAGCTGGCGAGTATCAGGCAAATGAGCAGGCAGG
>NW_011468755.1:0-500 GCF_000754665.1 Bison bison bison | reverse complement strand
ATCAGGCACTGATCACATGGCTCATCATGCACTGATCACGTGTTTATCAGGCAGTGATCAGTGCCTGACAGGCGCTGATCATGGAACTGTGCACGCACTGATAACGTGGCTATCATGCACTGATCACGTGACTGCGCATGCACTGATGACGTGGCTGTTCGGGCACTGATCATGTGTTTATCAGGCAGTGATCAGTGACTGACAGGCGCTGAACAGGGGACTGTGCACGCACTGATCAGGTGGCTGAGCAGGAACTGACCACCTGACGGCGCGTGCAGTGATCACGTGACTTGTCGTTCCCTGATCACGTGTTTACCATACGGTGATCACGTGACTGAGAGGCGCTGATCACGTGACTGTGCCGTCAGTGATCACGTGGCTGAGCAGGCACTGATATCGTGACAGAGCATGCACTGATCATGTGCCGGGAGCCGGGGGAGGCATTCCACTCTGGACAAAGGTCATGAGGAAGGAGGCTCGGCATACGCAAATGCGGGATC
>NW_011468754.1:0-527 GCF_000754665.1 Bison bison bison | reverse complement strand
GAGCTGATCACGTGGCTGATCATGCACTGATCATGAAGCTGCCCATGCACAATCACTGACTGCAATGCACTGATCACGTAGCTATCATGCATTGATCACTTGTCATCATGAACTGAACACATGGCTGATCATACACTGATCACGTGACTACACATGCCCTGATCACGTGACTGATCATGCACTGATCACGTGGCTATCATGCATTGATCACTTGTCTATCATCAACTGAACACATGGCAGATCATACACTGATCACCGTGACCTGCCCATGCACTAATCACGTGACTGCAAATGCACTGATCACGTAATTGTAGGCAATGATCACGTGGCTATCATGCACTGATCATGTGGCTAGATCACTGCACTGCTCATGTGACTGAGCTTGCACTGACCACGTAGCTATCATGCATTGATCACTTGTCTATCATGAACTGAACACATGGCTGAGCATACACTGATCACGTGACTGCACATGCCCTGATCACGTGGCTGAGTCATACAGTGATCACGTGGCTTATCCTGCACTG
>NW_011468753.1:0-923 GCF_000754665.1 Bison bison bison | reverse complement strand
CAGAGGAGCACGCAGTTGTCGCGTGGCTCAGCTGGGTAGTATCAGACAGATGAGCAGGCAGGTGTCGTGGGGCTCAGCTGGCGAGTATCATGCAGATGAGCAGGTAGGTGTCCCGCGGCTCAGCTGGCGAGTATCAGGCAGATGAGCAGGCAGGTGTCGCTCGGCTCAGCTGGCGAGAATCAGGCAGATGAGCAGGCAAGTGTCCGTGGGCTCAGCTGGTGAGTATCAGGCAGAGGAGCAGGCAGGTGTCGCGGGGCTGAGCTGGCGAGTATCAGGCAGATGAGCAGGCAGGTGTCGCGGGGCTCAGCTGGCGAGTATCAGGCAGATGAGCACGCAGTTGTCGCGTGGCTCAGCTGGGTAGTATCAGGCAGATGAGCAGTCAGGTGTCGCGGGGCTCAGCTGGCGATTATCAGGCAGATGAGCAGGCAGGTGTGCCGCGGCTCAGTTGGCGAGTATCAGGCAGATGAGCAGGCAGGTGTCGCGCGGCTCAGCTGACGAGTATCAGGCAGATGAGCAGGCAGGTGTCGCTCGGCTCAGCTGGCGAGTATCAGGCAGATGAGCAGGCAAGTGTCCGTGGGCTCAGCTGGTGAGTATCAGGCAGATGAGCAGGCAGGTGTCGCGACGGCTCAGCTGCAGAGTATCAGGCAGATGAGCAGGCAGGTGTCGCGCGGCTGAGCTGGGAGTATCAGACAGAAGAGCAGCCAGGTGTCGCGAGGCTCAGCTGGCGAGTATCAGGCAGATGAGCAGGCAGGTGTCGCGCGGCTCAGTTGGCGAGTATCAGGCACATGAGCAGGCAGGTGTCGCGCGGCTCAGCTGACGAGTATCAGGCAAATGAGCAGGCAGGTGTCGCGCGGCTCAGCTGGCGAGTATCAGGCAGAGGAGCACGCAGTTGTCGCGTGGCTCAGCTGGGTAGTATCAGACAG
>NW_011468752.1:0-512 GCF_000754665.1 Bison bison bison | reverse complement strand
GTGGCTAAGCAGACTCTAACACGTGACTCAGCAGGCTTGACACCCGTGACTGAGCAGACACGAATCTTGCAGCCCAGCAGACAATACTCCTGTAGCTCGAGCAGGCACGGAATCACGCAGCTCAGCATGCAATAATCAGAAGCTGAGCAGGCAGGAATCACGCAGCTCAGCAGGCAATAATATGGAGCTGAGCAAGCAGGAATCACGCAGCTCAGCAGGCAATAATCAAGAAGCTGAGCACGCAGGAATCACGCAGCTTAGCAGGCAATAATCATGGAGCTGAGCAGACTGTCATGAAGTGGCTAAGCAGACTCTAATCACGTCACTCAGCCGGCTCCTAACCCGGTCTTGAGCAGGCACTAATCACGCAGCTGAGCAGGGACTAATCACACAGCTCATCAGGCACGAGTCACGCAGCTGAGCAGGCATTAAGCATGCAGCTGAACAAGCGCTAATTCCTTGATTCAGCAGACCCTGATCACGTGACTGAGCAGGCCCTGATCACGTGGCTG
>NW_011468751.1:0-764 GCF_000754665.1 Bison bison bison | reverse complement strand
TCTGTTGAGTGTCAGGCAGACGATCAGGCAGTTGCCGCGAGGCTCAGCTGGCGAGTATCAGGCAGATGAGCAGGCAGGTCCCGCTCGGCTCAGCTGGCGAGTATCAGGCAGATGAACAGGCGGGTGTCCCGTGGCTCAGGTGGCGAGTATCAGACAGATGAGCAGGCAGGTGTCACGGGGTTCAGCTGGCGAGTATCAGGCAGATGAGCAGGCAGGTGTCGTGGGGCTCAGCTGGCGAGTAACATGCAGATGAGCAGGCAGGTGTCGCGCGGCTCAGCTGGCGAGTATGAGGCAGATGAGCAGGCAGGTGTCGCGCGGCTCAGCTGGCGAGTATCAGGCAGATGAGCAGGCAGGAGTCCCGAGGCTCAGCTGGTGAGTATCATGCAGATGAGCAGGCAGGTGTCGCGGGGCTCAGCTGGCGATTATTAAGCAGATGAGCAGGCAGGTGTCAAGGGGCTCAGCTGGCGAGTATCAGGCAGATGAGCAGGCAGGTGTCGCGTGGCTCAGCTGGCGAGTATCAGCCAGATGAGCAGGCAGGGGTCACGGGGTTCAGTTGGTGAGTATCAGGCAGATGAGCAGGCAGGTGTCGCTGGGCTCAGCTGGCGAGTATCAGGCAGATGAGCAGGCTAGTGTCGCGAGGCTCAGCTGGTGAGTATCAGGCAGATGAGCAGGCAGGTGTCGCGGGGCTCAACTGGCGAGTATCAGGCAGATGAGCAGGCAGGTCCCGCTCGGGCTCAGCTGGCGAGAATCAGGCAGATGAGCAG
>NW_011468750.1:0-677 GCF_000754665.1 Bison bison bison | reverse complement strand
CGGTCATGCACTGATCACATGACTGCGCATGCCATGATCACGTGACTGATCATACACTGATCAGTGGCATCATACACTGATCACGTGGCAATCATACATTGATCACCTAACTAATCATGCACTGATCACTTGGCGATCTTGCACTTATCACGTCGTCGATCATGCCTTGATCACGTAGCTATCATGCACTAATCACATGACTGAGCATGAACTGATCACGTGGATATCAAACACTGATCAAGTGACATATCATGCACAGATCATGTAGATATCATGCACTGATCACATGGCTATCATGCACTGATCACATGGCTGATCATTCACTGATCACGTGACTGATCATGCACTGATCACGTGGCTGAATATGCACTCATCACGAAACTGATCATACACTGACCATGGGACTCTGCATGCACTGATCACTTGGCTGATCATGCACTGATCACGTGGCTATCGTGCACTGACCACATTGCTGATCATGCACTGATGACGTGGCTGATCATGCACTGATGACGTGGCTGATCATAAACTGATCACGTGACTGTGCATTCGCTGACCACGCGGCTGATCATGCACTGATCACGTGGCGGATCATACACTGATTACGTGGCTGATCATGCACTGAACACGTGGCTGATCATACACTGATCACGTGGCTGATCATACACTGATCAAGT
>NW_011468749.1:0-564 GCF_000754665.1 Bison bison bison | reverse complement strand
CATCTCCTGCCCGCTCATCTGCTTGATAATCGCAAGCTGAACCTCGCGATACCTGTGCGCTCATCTGCTTGATAATCGCCAGCTGAGCCTCGCGACACCTGCCCGCTCATCTGCTTGATAATAACCAGCTGAGCCCCGCGTCCCCTGCCCGCTCATCTGCTTGATAATCACCAGCTGAGCCGCGCGACACCTGCTTGATATTCTGCTGGAAAATCGCCAGCTGAGCAGCGCGGCACCTGCCCGCTCATCTGCCTGATAATCGCCAGCTTAGCCGGGTGACACCTGCCCGCTCATCTGCTTGATAATCGCCAGCTGACCCAGCGTCACCTGCCCGCTCATCTGCCTGATAATCGCCAGCTTAGCCGGGTGACACCTGCCCGCTCATCTGCCTGATAATGGCCAGCTTAGCCGAGTGACACCTGCCCGCTCATCTGCCTGATAACTCGCCAGCTTAGCCGGTGACACCTGCCCGCTCATCTGCTTGATAATCGCCAGCTGACCGGCGTCACCTGCCCGCTCATCTGCCTGATAATCGCCAGCATAGCCTCGCGGCACCTGCCCGCT
>NW_011468748.1:0-692 GCF_000754665.1 Bison bison bison | reverse complement strand
TTATGCCACCAGGGAAGCCACCAAGATCCGTAAGTTACCCCTTAGTTACGTTCGACCGTTTGGGTTCCTACGTAACTTCGACGGTAACCTAGTTAACGTTCCGTAATTAGGTACTAGTACCAATTTAGTACCGTAACGTTAAGTTTACGGGTTTTCGTACTTGGAACTTTCGTTTTTGGGGGAACCCCTACTAGGGCCGTTTAAGTTAACCTTAACCGTTTACTTAGGACGTAGGTACCTAAGTTTAGTTACGGAAAAAAGGTTACTTACGGTTTTTACTTCGAAGTAAAAACGAACGTACGGGTTTTTCCCTAAACGTACGTTAATTACTTTTTTCGTACCCAACTTCGTAGGTCGGTTCCTTTTTTAAGGTTTAAGGTCGGTTAAACTTAGGTTTTAACCAAAATTTTACCTTTTTTTTAACCTTTTTTACTTGGTCCTAAGTTACTAGGTTTTACGGTTTTTTCCTACGTTTTTAAAAAAACGGCCCAATTAATTAGGGTAAGTAAACGTTTTTTACGTTTCGGGGTTTAAACTACCTAGGTTTCCTTCCCTAACCAAGTCGAAATTTTGGTTGGGGTAGTTTAGGACCAATTTTTTAAAAGTAAAATTTTGGACCTTAGTTTTTAAACTTTTACGAAGTTACCCTAGGTTTAGGACCTACGTAGTGGTACTTTCCAGTTCGTACCCTA
>NW_011468747.1:0-578 GCF_000754665.1 Bison bison bison | reverse complement strand
TAAGAAGCAGATGAACGGACAGGTGTCGCGCGGCTCAGCTGGTGATTATCAAGCAGATGAGCTGGCAGGTGTCGCGAGGCTCAGCATGCAATTATCAAGCAGATGAGCAGGCAGGTGTCGCCAGGCTCAGCTGGCGATTATCAGGCAGATGAGCTGGCAGGTGTCGCGGGGCTCAGCTGGTGATTATCAAGCAGATGAGCGGGCAGGTGTTGCGCGGCTCAGCTGGCGATTATCAAGCAGATGAGCAAGCAGGTGTCGCGTGGTTCGGCTGGCGATTATCAAGCAGATGAGCTGGCAGGTGTCGCGGGGATCGGCTGGCGATTATCAACCAGAAGAGCAGGCACGTGTCGCACTGCTCATCTGGCGATTATCAAGCAGATGAGTGGGCAGGTGTCGCGCGGCTCAGCTGGCGATTATCAAGCAGATGAGGGGGCAGGTGTCGCGCGGCTCAGCTGACGATTATCAACCAGAAGAGCGGGCACGTGTCGCACTGCTCATCTGGCGATTATCAAGCAGATGAGCGGGTAGGTGTCGCAAGGCTCAGCTGGCGATTATCAAGCAGATGAGTGGGCAGGTGT
>NW_011468746.1:0-504 GCF_000754665.1 Bison bison bison | reverse complement strand
CTGATCAGTGCATGCACAGCACGTGATCAGTGTATGATCAGCTTGTGATTAGTTCATGATCAGCCACGTGATCAGTGATTATCAGCTTCGTGATCAGAGCATTATGAGCCACGTGATCAGTGCATAATCAGGCACGTGTTCAGTGCATTATCAGTAATGTGATCAGTGATGATCAGACACGTGATGAGTGCATGAACAGCCTCATGATCAGTGATGATCAGCCGCATGATCAGTGCATGATCCGCAACGTGATTAGTGCATGATCACCCAAGGGATCAGTGCAACATCAGCCACGTGATCAGTGCATGCACAGTCACGTGATCAGTGTATGATCAGCCACATGATCAGTGCATGACCAGCTTCGTGACCAGTGCATAATCAGGCACGTGATCAGTGCATGATCAGCCACGTGATCAGTGAATGATCAGCCTTGTGACCAGTGCATGCACAGTCACGTGATCAGTGTATGATCAGCTTCGTGATTAGTTCATGATCACCACGTGT
>NW_011468745.1:0-503 GCF_000754665.1 Bison bison bison | reverse complement strand
GATCAGTCCATGCTCAGCACGGATCAGTGCATGATCAGCACGTGATCAATGCATGATAAGCCAGTGATCAGTGCATGATCAATTATGTGATAGTGCATGATCAATCACGAGACCAGTACATGGTAGCTACGTGATCATTGCATGATCAGCCACGTGAGCAGTGCATGATAGCCACGTGATCAGTGCATGGTGAGTCAAGTGATCAGTGCATGACAGTCACGTGATCAGTGCATGATGAGCCACGTGATCAGTGCATGATCAATTACGTGATCAGTGCATGATCAGTCAGGTGACCAGTACATGGTAGCTACGTGATCATTGCATGATCAGCCACGTGAGCAGTGCATGATAACCACGAGATCAGTGCATGATCAGTCACGTGATCAGTGCATGATCAGTCACGTGACCAGTACATGGTAGCTACGAGATCATTGCAGGATCAGCCACGTGAGCAGTGCATGATAGGCACGTGATCAGTGCATGATCTGTTTCGGGAGCAGAGT
>NW_011468744.1:0-620 GCF_000754665.1 Bison bison bison | reverse complement strand
CACAGATCACGTGACTAATCATGAACTGATCACGTGGCTATAATTCACTGATCACGTGGATGTCATGCACTGATTACGTGCGTGTCATGCACAGATCACGTGACTATCATGCACAGATCAAGTGACTGATCATGCACAGATCACGTAAATTATCATACACTGTTCACGTGACTGATCATGTACTGATCACGTGACTGATCATGCACTGGTCACGTGGCTATCATGACTGCTCACGTAGCTGCTCATGCAATTATCATTTAGCAACCATATACTATACTGGTCACGTAATTGATCATGCACTGATCAGGTGACTGCTCATGCACTGTTCACGTGACTGATCACGCACTGATTACGTGGCTATCATGCACTGCTCACGTGGCTGATCATGCAATGATCACGTAGCTGCCATGTACTGGTCATGTGACTGATCGTGCACTGATCACGTGCCTGGTCATGAACAGATCACGTCACTGATCATGCACTGATCACGTGGCTATCATGCACTGATCACGTGGCTATCATGCACTAATCACGTGGCTGATCATACACTGCTCATGTAACGGATCATGCACTGATCACGTGCCTATCATGCACTGCTCACGTGGCTGATCATGCAATGA
>NW_011468743.1:0-728 GCF_000754665.1 Bison bison bison | reverse complement strand
ACGCGACACCTGCCTGCTCATCTGCCTGATACTCGCCGGCTGAGCCCCGCGACACCTGCCTGCTCATCTGCCTGATACTCGCCGGCTAAGGCGCGCGACACCTGCCTGCTCATCTGCCTGATACTGCTGGCTGAGCCCCGCGACTCCTGCCTGCTCATCTGCCTGATACTCGCCGGCTGAGCCGCACGACACCTGCCTGCTCGTCTGCCTGATACTCGCCAGCTGAGGCGCGCGACACCTGCCTGCTCGTCTGCCTGATACTCGACAGCTGAGCCGCGCGACACCTGCCTACTCATCTGCCTGATACTCGCCAGCTGAGCCGCGCGACACCTGCCTGCTCATCTGCCTGATACTCGACAATTCAGCCCCGTGACACCTGCCTGCTCATCTGCCTGATACTCGTCAGCTGAGCCACGCGACACCTGCCTGCTCATCTGCCTGATACTCGCCAGCTGAGCCGCGCGACACCTGCCTGCTCATCTGCCTGATGCTCGTCAGCTGAGCCGCGGACACCTGCCTACTCATCTGCCTGATACTCGCCGGCTGAGCCGCGCGACACCTGCCTGCTCATCTGCCTGATACTCGCCGGCTGAGCCCCGTGACACCTGTCTGCTCATCTGCCTGATACTCGCCGGCTGAGCCGCGCGACACTGCCTGCTAATGTGCCTGATATTCTCAAGTTGAGCCCCGCGACACCTGCCTGCTCATCTGCTGATACTCGCCGGCTG
>NW_011468742.1:0-535 GCF_000754665.1 Bison bison bison | reverse complement strand
AATTGGACAGGGAAGCATGGCATGCCACAGTTCATGGAGTCGCAAAGAGTTGGACTCGACTGGGCAAATTAAGTGAAGTGACAGATACATATAAAATCCTTATACAGACTCAAAATGGACATACTATACCAAGAGTGATTTATAAACACTTTTTAATAATATATTTTAGAAAATAACCATAGATGAATAGCTCTATGTATGGTTAAAAAGATACAGGAATATGTACGGTTACAACAATAAGGCCATTTGAGTCAACATGCAAGGTCTGAGAGCTGATCATACTAAATGAAGTGAGGCACACAGGGAAACATATATACCAAATAATATCATAATATCCAAATGTGGAATCTAAGATATGACACAAATGAACATATGTATGAATCAGAAAGACACTCATAGACATAGAGAATAGACTTACAACTTCAGGGCAGAGAGAATTGGGGGAGAAATGGAGTAAGAGACTGGGGTTAAGAGATAGAAAACAAATTATATGGAATGGATTGACAAATTCCTATTCTAGAGCACAGAGGACTAC
>NW_011468741.1:0-856 GCF_000754665.1 Bison bison bison | reverse complement strand
AGCGGGCAGGTGTCGCGCGGCTGAGCTGGAGATTATCAAGCAGATGTGCGGGCAGGTGTCACGAGGCTCAGCTGGCGATTATCAAGCAGATGAGCGGGCAGCTGTAGCCGTGCTCAGCTGGCGATTACCACGCATATGAGCGGGCAGGTGCAGCGCGGCTGAGCTGGCGATTATCAAGCAGATGAGCGGGCAGGTGTCGTGTGGTTCAGCTGGCGATTATCAAGCAGATGATCGGGCAGGTGCTGCGCGGCTCAGCTGGCGATTATCAAGCAGATGATCCGGCAGGTGTCGCGGGGCTCAGCTGGGGATTATCAGGCATATGAGTGGGCAGGTGTTGCGCTGCTCAGCTGGCGATTATCAAGCAGATGAGCGGGCAGGTGTCACGAGGCTAAGCTGGCGAATATCAAGCCGATCAGCGGGCAGGTGTCGCGAGGCTCAGCTTGCGAATATCAAGCAGATGAGCAAGCAGGTGTCGCGAGGCTCAGCTGGGGATTATCAAGCAGATGAGCGGGCAGGTGTCCCGAGGCTCAGCTCGCGATTATCAGGCAGATGAGCCGGCAGGTGACGCATGGCTCAGCTGGCGTTTATCAGGCAGATGAGGGGGCAGGTGACGCATGGCTCAGCTGGCGATTTTCAGGCTGATGAGCGGGCAGGTGTCGCGGGGCTCTTCTGGCGCATATCAAGCAGATGAGCGGGCAGGTGTCGCGGTGCTCAGCTTGCGATTATCAAGCAGATGAGCAGACAGGTGTCGCGAGGATCAGATGGCGATTATCAAGCATATGAGCGGGCAGGTGTCGTGAGGCTCAGCTGGCGAATATCAAGCAGATGAGCGGGAAGGTGTCGCGGGGCTCAGCTG
>NW_011468740.1:0-581 GCF_000754665.1 Bison bison bison | reverse complement strand
AGGTCTAGCTCGCGATTATCAGGCAGATGAGCGGGCAGGTGTCGTGCGGCTCAGCTGGCGATTATCAAGCAGATGAGCGGGCAGGTGTTGCGCGGCTCAGCTCGCGATTATCAAGCAGATGAGTGGACAGGTGTCGCGATGCTCAGCTGTCGAATATCAGGCAGATGACCGGACAGGTGTCACCGGGCTAAGCTGGCGATTATCAGTCAGATGAGCGGGCAGGTGTCGCAAGGCTAAGCTGGCGATTATCAGGCAGATGAGCGGGCAGGTGACGTCGCGGCTCAGCTGGCGATTATCAAGCAGATGAGCGGGCAGGTGTCGCGAGGCTCAGCTGGCGATTATCAAGCAGATGAGCGGGCAGGTTTCACCTGGCTAAGCTGGCGATTATCAGGCAGATGAGCGGGCAGGTGACGCGCGGCTCTGCTGGCGATTATCAAGCAGATGAGTGGGCAGGTGTCGCGCAGCTCAGCTGTCGAATATCAAGCAGATGAGCGGGCAGGTGTCGCGGGGCTCAGCTGGCGATTATCAAGCAGATGAACGGGCAGGTGTCACGCAGCTCAGCTGGCGAAAATCAAGCAGAC
>NW_011468739.1:0-788 GCF_000754665.1 Bison bison bison | reverse complement strand
ATGAGCAGGCATGAACCCTGCGGCTCAGCTGGCGGTTATCAAGCAGATGAGGAGGCTTGAATCCTGCGGCTCAACTGTCGGTTATCAAGCAGATGAGCAGGCATGATCCTACGGCCCAGCTGGCGGTTATCAAGCAGATGAGCAGGCATGAATCCTGCGGCTCAGCTGGCAATTATCAAGCAGATCAGCAGGCATGAATCCTGCGGCTCAGCTGGCGGTTATCTAGCAGATGAGGAGGCTTGAATCCTGCGGCTCAACTGTCGGTTATCAAGCAGATGAGCAGGCAGGAAACACGTCGCTCACCCGGCGGTTCTCAAGCAGCTGAGCAGGCATGAATCCTGCGGCTCAGCTGGCGGTTATCAAGCAGATGAGCAGGAAGGAAACACGCAGCTCAGCTGGCAATTATCAAGCAGCTGAGCAGGCGCTAATCCCGTAACTCAGTAGGCCATGATCCCGGGGCTGTCATGAAGTCATCAGGTGACTGAGAGGCGCTGATCAAGTGACTGCTCATGTGACTGCTCATGTGCTGATCAGGTAGTTATCCTGCAGGGATCATGTGCCTCAGCAGGCAATAATCAAGGGGCTGAGCGTGCCCGAATCACGCAATCAGCAGGCAATAATCATGCAGCTCAGCAGGCCATTACTCAACGCAGATGAGAAGGAATGAATCCTGTGGCTCAGCTGGCGGTTATCAAGCAGATGAGGAGGCTTGAATCCTGCGGCTCAACTGTCGGTTATCAAGCAGATGAGCAGGCATGATCCTACGACCCAGCTGGCGGTTATCAAGC
>NW_011468738.1:0-545 GCF_000754665.1 Bison bison bison | reverse complement strand
AGACTTGGAAGGAGAGTCAGGCCTCGTCTTGGGTTGAGGCATGGAACTCCGCTTGCCTCTCGATGTGTTCCCGGGAGACAGGCCACTTGTTGAGCGGTATTTGGAACCTGGTGGTCTTTTCCCGACGATGCACGGGCGAGTCACTGCCCTTCGTGTTGACTTCATTCACAGGGTGGAGTTCGAAGAGGTGTCCGGGCATCGGGTTCTTATCAAGAGGGGACCGGGAAATCGGGGTCCTTCGGAATGTGGAACCACCCACGAAGCCACGTCTGGAATGTCGTCGTGAGACCGGCCTCATCCGGAGGTGCGACAGGAAAGTCGGGAACCCCTTCCAGACAAAGCAGAGGAGTCGGCCCTCCTGTCCAGATCAGGAGGGTAGAAGAGGCTCAGAGGAAGTGGTGCCGGAAAACTTCGGTGTTCCTCTCGAGGGAGACCGGGATGTCGGGGCACTTTTTGGGTCGCATCAAGGGTGACAAGTACCGTTTCGAACTCCAATTCCTAAAGTGGGACTTCTCCTGAGACGCTGTAGCGGCACAGGGCTACAT
>NW_011468737.1:0-529 GCF_000754665.1 Bison bison bison | reverse complement strand
ACATGTGCCGTGAGTGGGGGCAGACCCAGGTGTGGCTGAGGCACTGCGAGTGCACGTCCAGTGTTATTTGTTTGCAGCATCCCTCCCGTACCTCCCCACAGCGCGACTGAACAAGTGAGCCTAAAAAAAAAAAAAGTTTCCCCCACCGTCCCCTTTGTGTCAGGGCGGTAACCAGACACTGAAGACACCAGCAAACAGAAGAAGTTATAACAGAGGGAAACGCCTTGGAAGCTACGGGCAATAGATTAAAACCCCGTGGTTACTATGGACTACATAGGAAAGGGGCCTATAGATCTTGAGAAATATGTCGGACCAAGGAACTAGCCAAAAATGAACTGAACCCACAATACAACAAAACCAGAGAAAGTCCTAGATATATTTTTACTATTTTTACGATCATTCTTTCTTTTTTTTTTAATTAAAAAAAAATTTTTTTTAAGTCCTCTATTGTTCCTTTAATTTTCACTTTTATAACCTATTACTTTGCAAAAAAAAAAAAGACCCTATTTTTTTCTTCTTCAGCAAACTT
>NW_011468736.1:0-730 GCF_000754665.1 Bison bison bison | reverse complement strand
GCGAGGGAAGCCAGGGTTTCCCGCCTCAACCCGAGAAAGACCTCGAGAGACCTCCTTCAACACGTCTCGAGGCCAGATTCCCCTACCATGACTCGAGAGCAATGACGCGCTCCCCCTCGCCACTCACATGCAGACCCGACTTCCCTGGCGCCCCACGAGAGGCTCACTGACCTCGCCGTCGTACCTCGTGAGAAACCGCACCCTGGGGCCGCCGCTCGAGAACCACCCCGAGACTCCCCCGTCATCGCGGAGATGAGGGCCTTCGTCTCCTGCATGGCCTCGAGGCTAGCCTCGCGAACTCTCTCCAAACGCCTCAGGAGGCTTGACTCCCTTTAGTCCACCCAGTGAGCTCCAAGAGATACCCGTCGCGACTCGAGAGCAGAGCGGGGTTCTTTGCTTCCACTCGAGATGAATGCCTGTCTCCCCGGGTGCGTCTGGAATGCAACCCCGAGATCCCGGTCGCCCCTGGAGAGGAACATTGGCTTCTGGACACTAGCCCAGATGAGGTCTATTGGCCCTGCAGTCACTCGAGAGCAATCCCCAGCTTTCCTTCGCAACTCGAATGGAAGATTGGACTTCCCTGGGCCAACACAAGAGGCATCCCGAATTCCCCGTCGTAACTCGAGAATCCCGCCGCAACTCGAGAAAAACCACGTGGTTCCCCCGTCATCGCAAGATGAAGCCCTGTCCCGCTTCAGCGTCTCACGAGAAGTCCCACGTTAGGAATTGG
>NW_011468735.1:0-827 GCF_000754665.1 Bison bison bison | reverse complement strand
GCTGTGGAGCCGCCTCCCCAAGCCAGGGGCACCGGGACCCTGATTCCCTCCGTGCGGCGCTCAGTCTGGGCGGGGAAGCACCAGCTTGGGAATGCAGCCTGGGCGCTCCTTCCCTCGGAAAGAGCTCTCCCTGCGGGAGGCTTTGGCAGTGTGCACACCCCCAGCCCCTAAGCCCTCTGCAAGGACGCCTGGCTCCTAGGTCCGAAGGGAAGGCGAGAGCTGAGCTGAGGCACCTGTCAGGCACCAGTCACGTCTCCCACACTCCCGCAGCCTGCTCCTTCCCGGGCGCGAACGCTAGAAGCTGGGCAGGGCTTGGGGAGGCTCGCCCAGCCCAGAGCAGCCTCTCGGCCGGGGCTCTGTGCTATCGCGCCTGGGCGCAGAGCTGGAGCTCCGCCGGTGTGGAAGCTCACTCGGTCCTTCCCAGTAACAGGCTTGCAAGCACCCGCCGGCAGCCAGCCTCTTCTCTCCCGCGTTCCGGGCATTGGGCTCCAAACCTGGGACCAAAGTACTGCCCGGAGCTCACTGATCATGGGCTGGTTCCCCTGCGCTGCGGCTGTGCTAGGGAGCCCAAACGCACAGGGGAAGCCCGCACAGCACATCCACCTGCCTCTAGGCGGGAGGACAGCTCCAGGGAAGGCCCGGTCTGGCAGGCGCTTTCTGGGCACAAACGGAGCGACACTCTGGCTGTGGAGCCGCCTCCCCAAGCCAGGGGCACCGGGACCCTGATTCCCTCCGTGCGGCGCTTGGTCTGGGCGGGGAAGCACCAGCTTGGGAATGCAGCCTGGGGCGCTTCCTTTCCCTCGGAAAGAGCTCTCCCTGCGGGAGGC
>NW_011468734.1:0-503 GCF_000754665.1 Bison bison bison | reverse complement strand
GATTTATTTGCCAGTTTGAGCAGCAAATTTCGTCACTTGCTGAGCTCCATTGCTTTATTTGCCTGCTGATTTGCGTGGTTTCGTGTCTGCGCAGCTCTTTGAGTATTGCCTCCGGAGGTCCCTGTTCGGTCGCCACCTGCCGGGGACCAGCCCCAACTGATCCAGGGTATTCGAAGGAGAGATGGCCTAGGCGACTATTTATATGCTAATCAGAGATGTCAAGAATAATAGTATGAGGAGAGCTCAGTAGGAAAATTCGGTGGAGAAAAGAGACTGAGTAGCTTGGTTTACGCGGAAGACCAATCAAACTTCAAGACAAGAAGTTTGCACCACTTACGTAGGCCGCAGGCGCCCTCTCGAAGAGAGAAAGGTGCCTCACCCTAGACACCTTCTCGAGTGGGTCTTAGCAGCCCAGGCATAATTAGTAAGCGTGGTGGGTTCCGCGCTCCAGATGGAGACTCAGCTGGAAGTTAAAGGGAAGAATGACAAGGAACTTGATGAAT
>NW_011468733.1:0-512 GCF_000754665.1 Bison bison bison | reverse complement strand
TCTCCCGACCCCACCTCTCGGTCCCTGCAGTCGCGCAGGCGTTCCTGGGACTTTGCATAGTCGAGTCCAGGAACATAATCCTGAGCGCGCGTCTCAGTCCCTGCCCCGAAGCAGGCTGGGTCCTTCCCACGATCCAGCCCCGAGAAGCATTCCTGAGCCCACATCGGGTTCCCCGCCCTCAATCAGGCTAGGCCCTGCCCTTGGACCGCCCCCCGGCAAACACTCCTGAGCCGGCATGGGTCGCTACCCTCAACTGGGCGGTGCCCGGCGCTTCTTGCGGACCCTAACAAACACTCCGGAGCCAACACCTCGGTCCCTGCACGGGACGAGGCTAGGTCCCGCTCGGCGTCAGTCCCCCGACAGACCCTCCTGAGCTTGCCTCGCGGCCCCGGCACGCACCTAGCCTGGGGCCTCCCCTGGTGCACGGCGCCGTCCAACGCCCCCGAGCCAACATCTCCTTCCCTGCACCGGCCGCGGCTCCGGAGAGCACTTGCTGAAGACACCGGCAAATG
>NW_011468732.1:0-567 GCF_000754665.1 Bison bison bison | reverse complement strand
CTAAGAGTCGTATGAGGTTTTTTCAAGGGGTTTTCGTTTTTCGCCGGGACACCCGCCCCCTGGCGCGGCACCATCCCACCCACCCCCGCCGTCCTCCCCCGGAGTGGGAGTTGGGGGCAGGGGGTTGCCTCTGGCCGGCCAAGTCAGACGAAAACAGCAGAACGGAGGGTCGGGAAAGGGTCCACACACGGGGCGTCCGGCGCCAAGCCGCCAGGGCGGGCTCGGACAACCCCACAGGCCCCGGGGGGCCCCCAACCTCCCCCCAGGGACGCGGGGCAGCGCGCGCACGCGCCGCCGCACACGGCCACGGCCCACACGACGGCCGTCGGGTAGCCCCCTCCCGACGGCCGCGGCGGCAGTGACCGTGGCGCGCCACGCCGCGCGCCACCCCGTCCCCTCGGGGGACGGCGGGGTCTGGGGGGAGACGGGAGGCAGCTCCCGACTACTCCCCGCGGGCCCGACCGCCCCGAACCCCAAGGCGGACGGGCGACACCCCCCCCCAGGGGTCTTTAAACCTCCGCGCCGGGACGCGCTAGGTACCTGGAAAGGGTGAGGCGGGCGAGGGGC
>NW_011468731.1:0-606 GCF_000754665.1 Bison bison bison | reverse complement strand
CAGCAGCGCAGGGGAACCAGCCCATGATCAGTGAGCTCCGGGCAGTACTTTGATCCCAGGTTTGGAGCCCAATGCCCGGAACGCGGGAGAGAAGAGGCTGGCTGCCGGCGGGTGCTTGCAAGCCTGTTACTGGGAAGGACCGAGTGAGCTTCCACACCGGCGGAGCTCCAGCTCTGCGCCCAGGCGCGATAGCACAGAGCCCCGGCCGAGAGGCTGCTCTGGCCTGGGTGAGCCTCCCCAATCCCTGCCCAGCTTCTAGCGTTCGCGCCCGGGAAGGAGCAGGCTGCGGGAGTGTGGGAGACGTGACCGGTGCCTGACTGCTGCCTCAGCTCAGCTCTCGCCTTCCCTTCGGACCTAGGAGCCAGGCGTCCTTGCAGAGGGCTTAGGGGCTGGGGGTGTGCACACTGCCAAAGCCTCCCGCAGGGAGAGCTCTTTCCGAGGGAAAGGAAGCGCCCCAGGCTGCATTCCCAAGCTGGTGCTTCCCCGCCCAGACTAAGCGCCGCACGGAGGGAATCAGGGTCCCGGTGCCCCTGGCTTGGGGAGGCAGCTCCACAGCCAGAGTGTTGCTCCGTTTGTGCCCAGAAAGCGCCTGTCAGACCGGGCCTT
>NW_011468730.1:0-511 GCF_000754665.1 Bison bison bison | reverse complement strand
AAGGTAAAAATTTGCTATATCGTTTATATCTGTCACAAGCTTTGTACAACAAGAAAGTACCTACGAAAGAACAGGAAGAAAACGAAAAATTTAAATGTGATATGAGCTTTTAGATAAACTATGAACACTAATTACACTCTACAATATCTGCCTATGAGAGTCTTGATTGAAGGCAGAGGAGAAGGGGACGACAGAGGATAAGATGGTTGGATGGCATCACTGATTCGATGGACATGAGTTTGAGCAAGCCCCTGGAGTTGGTGATGGACACGGAAGCCCAGCGTCCTGCAGGCCACGGGGTCCCAAAGAGTCAGACACGACTGAGCCACTGAACGGAACTGAACTTACAATCGTTTCTCCAGGTGTTTTGGTTACCCGAGTTTCTATCCTGTGCTAAACTAAGTGACGACAGTGTACTGAAGAGCTGGGTCATTTCCAAATAAATTAAAGTTCTGAAACATTCACGCCTTGAAAGGACCTCCCTTTTACACAGAAACAAAAGAGATTTTTG
>NW_011468729.1:0-533 GCF_000754665.1 Bison bison bison | reverse complement strand
CGCCCCCGAGCCAAACCGCCACCGTCTCAGGCCGTATCAGCCCTGAAAGGCGCCCCGATCTCGTCTGATCTCGGAAGCTAAGCAGGGTCGGGGCCTGGTTTAGGATCTTGGGATCGGGAGACCACCTGGGAATCCCGGGTGCTCGAGGCTTTTTGCCTACCAGAAGAGGTCCTTTAGCCCCCGCCGCGCGTCCCGATTCTCGGATCCCCCCCGCAGCCCCAGCCCCTCCCGGGCCGCGGGGAGCGGCTGGCCGGGGCCCCGACTCCCGCTGCAGACCTGGCTTGCCTCCGCGCGGCCCGCGAGCCCTCCGCATTCGCATTCGGCTTCCAGGACACCCGACGACCGGCAGTCCCGTCTCCATCTGGGGCTCCTTTGGCTTGCCTCAGGCAATCCCGGGGCTTGCCCGGCCCCGCCCACCCCCTGCCTCGCAGGCGATCGCGCATGCGCGTGTGCGCGCGCACGCACAGATAGATGTGCCCAAACGGGGCATGTATCTTGTTCACTTATACCGTGGGTGGATCTATGCCTGGGAG
>NW_011468728.1:0-522 GCF_000754665.1 Bison bison bison | reverse complement strand
TGCCCGGACACCTCTTTCGAAACTCCACCCTAGTGAAAATGAAAGTCAACACGAAGGGGTAGTGACTCGCCCGTGCATCGTCGGGAAAACACCCCCAGGTTTCCAAATACCGCTCGACAAGTGGCCCTGTCTCCCCGGGGAACACCTCGAGAGGCAAGCGGAGTTTCATGCCTAACCCAAGACGAGGCCTGACTCTCCTGTCCCAAGTCTGCAGGGACCTTGCGATCGGAGTCTGAAGTCAGAGGAACCCTGAGGTTCCTGCCTCAACTGGAGATGAGGCCCTCTTCCAATGCACCAAACCCAGTGGAGTGCGGAGAGGCCCCTCCCACTTCCAGTTTCCCTGACTTCTCAGAGCCACCATGAGAAGCCCCCTGAGGTCACCTGCACAAGTCAAGGGAAGCCAGGGTTTCTGCCTCAACCCGAGAAAGACCTCGAGAGACCTTCTTCAACACGTCTCGAGGCCAGATTCCCCTACCATGACTCGAGAGCAATGACGCGCTCCCCCTCGCCACTCGCATGGAG
>NW_011468727.1:0-554 GCF_000754665.1 Bison bison bison | reverse complement strand
TGATCCAGGGTATTCGAAGGAGAGATGGCCTAGGCGACTATTTATATGCTAATCAGAGATGTCAAGAATAATAGTATGAGGAGAGCTCAGTAGGAAAATTCGGTGGAGAAAAGAGACTGAGTAGCACGTTTTACGCGGAAGACCAATCAAACTTCAAGACAAGAAGTTTGCACCACTTACGTAGGCCGCAGGTGCCCTCTCCAATAGCGAAAGGTGCCTCACCCTAGACACCTTCTCGAGTGGGTCTTAGCAGCCCAGGCATAATTAGGAAGCGTGGTGGGTTCCGCGCTCCAGATGGAGACTCAGCTGGAAGTTAAAGGGAAGAATGACAAGGAACTTTATGAATTGGAGCTGTAAGTTAACTCTTTGACAGAGAGAGCGAGATGGTGGTGGGGGACAGCCCCCAGTGAAATCAGAGGTGAGAGCACAAAGCAATACAGTAGGCAGACTCTGGTTTTTTTGGGGGTGAGATGCTCGAGAATATCCGGGTGGACTCCTGAGGCTCGATCCCGCATTTGCGTATGCCGAGCCTCCTTCCTCATGACCTTTGTCCA
>NW_011468726.1:0-509 GCF_000754665.1 Bison bison bison | reverse complement strand
AAACCACAGATTTATATAGCGTTTTTTGGTCAGTCTCCTAACATGGGGTGGCAAAAGATTCAGAGAGAAGATTATACTAAAATACACCATTTTAACCAAGTGTACAGTTGAAGAACGTTAAGTACAGTCATACTATGCTACAAGATCAAAGTATTTCTTTAAGTCCTGTGTGCTACCATAGAACAAAATGATGGCTGTGAAGTCTAGGTTGAAAAGGGAGGGAAAGGAAGAGAAAGGAAGGTAGGTAAAAATGATAGAGGCAATGGTAACAGCTTTGGCTTGGAATGAGTGAATCCAGACTCAGCCCTTAAAACCCTGCCTGGCTTTGGCTAAGTCTTTTTAACCTTTCTGGACCGTTCTTTTCCGCGTCTGAATAATGAGAGGTTAGGTTTAGATGATTTCTAAGGAATCTTTAAGTTCTAGAATAGCTTATGGAGAAAAAAATAAAATCACTTATGAAGAAAAAGAGAGAAGAAACATTTCCCAAAGAACAGAAGATGAGGAATGCC
>NW_011468725.1:0-519 GCF_000754665.1 Bison bison bison | reverse complement strand
GTTTCAGTTTCAGTTTCAGTGCTCAGTCGTGTCTGACTCTTTTGGGACCCCCGTGGCCTGCAGGACGCTGGGCTTTCCGTGTCCCATCACCAACTCCCAGGGGCTTTGCTCAAACTCATGTCCATCGAATCAGTGATGCCATCCAACCATCTTAGCCTCTGTCGTCCCCTTCTCCTCTGCCTTCAATCAAGACTCTCATAGGCAGATATTTTCGAGTGTAATTAGTGTTCATAGTTTATCTAAAAGCTCATATCACATTTAATTTTCGTTTTTGTTCCTGTTCTTTCGAGGTACTTTCTTGTTGACAAGCTTGTGACAGATATAACGATATAGCAATTTTACCTTAGAACAAACCGAGGCACTATGAACATTTTGTGCTTCATGTTGATGACTCTTAGACATGTCTACAGTAGAGGAGCAGAAACAAACTACTAGATATTTAATATTGACTAGTTCCCAGTTCACGGGACTCTGACATTCCCTGAGGTCAAAGTTTTCTTGTATTGGAAGCAGTTGGGT
>NW_011468724.1:0-511 GCF_000754665.1 Bison bison bison | reverse complement strand
TTGGCTTTCTGGACACAAGCCTAGATGAGGTCTATTGGCCCTGCAGTCACTCGAGAGCAATCCCCAGCTTTCCTTCGCAACTCGAATGGAAGATTGGACTTGCCTGGGCCAACACAAGAGGCAGCCTGAATTCCCCGTGGTAACTCGAGAATCCCGCCGTAACTCGAGAAAAACCACGTGGCTCCCCCGTCAAAGCAAGATGAAGCCCTTTCTCGCTACAGCGTCTCAGGAGAAGTCCCACGTTAGGAACTGGAGGTCGAAAGGGCACTTGGCACCCTTGATGCGACCCACAAAGTTCCCCGAAATCCCGGTCTCCCTCGAGAGGAACACTGAGGTTTTCCGGCACCCCCTCCTCTGAGCCCTTTCTCCCCTCCTGATCTGGACAGGAGGTTCGACTCCCCTGCTTTGTCTGGAAGGGGTTCCCGACCTTCCGGTCGCACCTCAGGATGAGGCCGGTCTCACGAAGACATTCCAGACGTGGCCTCGTGGGTGGTTCCACATTCCATAGTAC
>NW_011468723.1:0-514 GCF_000754665.1 Bison bison bison | reverse complement strand
TTGTTTGGGGGCCAGAGTGAGGTACTCCGCCCATGGCAAAGGTCATGAGGAAGAGGCTCGACATACGCAAAGGCGGGATCCGAGCCTCACGGAGTCCCCCCTGGAAATCCTCGAGCGTCTACCCCCCATAACCAGAGCCTGCCTACTTTACTACTTTGTGCTCTTACCTACACCTCTGACTTTACGGGGGGCTGTCCCCCACCACCTCTTTCGGAGAAGGAGTTAACCTAGAGCTCCAGTTAATAATAATTCCTGGGCGTGATAAGAGTGTTTTAACCTACAAACTCCTCTGAAGGTTCTCTAGCCTGCCTGACAGGCTCGTCCGGCCACATGTGATTGCTCACAGCCTCCCAACCGTGAGAGGCACGAGATGCTTTAAACCTTACTAAAAACAGGTTCCTTAGAAAAGTTAGAAAACTATTAGTATAAGTATAATGGGCTAATTAGAAATTGTGTTGGTGAAGGGTTTTTCATTTGTTGAGCCAATGTTTGTTGCTAAGTCTCCACATCCCCT
>NW_011468722.1:0-500 GCF_000754665.1 Bison bison bison | reverse complement strand
GTCTTGATTGAAGGCAGAGGGGAAGGGGACGACAGAGGCTAAGATGGTTGGATGGCATCACTGATTCGATGGACATGAGTTTGAGCAAGCCCCTGGAGTTGGTGATGGACACGGAAGCCCAGCGTCCTGCAGGCCACGGGGTCCCAAAGAGTCAGACACGACTGAGCCACTGAACGGAACTGAACTTACAATCGTTTCTCCAGGTGTTTGGGTTACCCGAGTTTCTATCCTGTGCTAAACTAAGTGACGACAGTGTACTGAAGAGCTGGGTCATTTCCAAATAAATCAAAGTTCTGAAACATTCACGCCTTGAAAGGACCTCCCTTTTACACAGAAACAAAAGAGATTTTTGACTATCCAATAATAGTGTCTGGCACCAGCCTGACATGTGAAACGTAAGAAAGCAATTTTTTTTGTTTTGTTTGGTTCTGATCTTGGGGGTGTGTGTGTGTGTGTGTGTGTGTGTGTGTGTGTGCCTGCGTGCGTGCGTGCGGGGGAGG
>NW_011468721.1:0-510 GCF_000754665.1 Bison bison bison | reverse complement strand
ACACGACTGAGCAAACTTTCACTTTTCACTTTTTCACTTTTCATGCATTTGGAGAGGAAATGGCAACCTACTCCAGCGTTCTTGCCTGGAGAATCCCAGGGACGGGGGAGCCTGGTGGGCTGCTGTCTATGGGGTCGCAAAGAGTTGGACACGACTGAAGTGACTTAACAGCAGCATTATATCCTCCAAACTTTGTTTTGCTTGCCTATAAAATGTAGGTAAGTGTCTTTCTCAGAGAAGATTTTTAAATACCAAATGAGATAAACTATGAGAAGGTGGTCTTTAAAGCCCCAAACTCCATAAAATTCATATATTCATTTAGCCACGGTTTGCACAGTACCCTGCGCCATGGACTGGACTCTGTGACCGGCACTGAACTAGGTACCACGTATGCTTCTCATATGAAATAAGAAGTACGGTGGTAAAGGTTGATTATGTAAGTTATCTTTAGAAGTTGGCTTGTTAAAAGTCCACAATATAAAAAGAAAGTCTTGCCTTCCAGGGTGAGTT
>NW_011468720.1:0-506 GCF_000754665.1 Bison bison bison | reverse complement strand
AGGGTTGGAGTTTCGGAGAGGTGTCCGAGCATCGGGTTTCTGATCAAGAGGGGACAGGGAATCGGGGTGCTTCGCAATGTGGAAGCACCCACGAGGCCACGTCTGGAATGTCGTCGTGAGACCGGCCTCATCCTGACGTGCGACCGCAAGGGCGGGAACCCCTTCCAGACAAAGAAGGGGAGTCGACCCTCCTGTCGAGATCAGGAGGGTAGAAGAGGCTCAGAGGAAGTGGTGCCGGAAAACCTCGGTGTTCCTCTCCAGGGAGACCGGGATGCCGGGGAACTTTGTGGGGCGCATCAAGGGTGCCAAGTACCGTTTCGACCTCCAATTCCTAACGTGGGACTTCTCCTGAGACGCTGTAGCGGGACAGGGCTTCATCTTGCGATGACGGGGGAACCACGTGGTTTTTCTCGAGTTGCGGCGGGATCCTCGAGTTACGACGGGGAATTCGGGATGGCTCTTGTGTTGGCCCAGGGAAGTCCAATCTTCCATTCGAGTTGCGAAGG
>NW_011468719.1:0-527 GCF_000754665.1 Bison bison bison | reverse complement strand
AAGCCTGCCTAAAATCATTTGACTTTCTAGCCACCTTTTGGGATGCCCAAATGACCACCACCTTACCAGACGCAGAGGAGAGAAAACACTTACCACAGGAGGTCCGGGTAAGGAACAAGGAACTAACAAGCTCCCACCAACCAGGATTCTGCAGAGGTCAACAAGAGGTCAGCAAGAGATGGGAGACTGCAGTCCAGAGGTCCTAGCAACTTCCAGCGAGCAGCAAAGACCCAGCATAGTCAAAACGAATTCAATGTTACCCAAAACAAATAAATCAACGGACAGAAGTTCTTGGAACACATGACTGAGGTTAGGGGTGAGGCAGTACATGTATGTGCCAGGATACTCTTAAAGTATACTCTTAACGTAGATGAGGAGAACAAGGTAGGAGGAAAACTTACTGTTTGGTTCAGGTCGATTCTGAGCCTTTTGGGGGAACCGACCTGAAGCCAGAGTCTAGCCGAAATACACAGGCTTTGAACATCGCTGAAGACCAACATTTCCTAAGGAAAACGCATTGCTTAGCT
>NW_011468718.1:0-515 GCF_000754665.1 Bison bison bison | reverse complement strand
GGTGCTTTCCCCGCCCCAGACTGAGCGCCGCACGGGGGAATCAGGGTCCCCGGTGCCCCCTGGCTTGGGGAGGCGGCTCCACCAGCCCAGAGTGTTTGCCCCGTTTTGTGCCCCGAAAGCGCCCTGCCCAACCGGGCTTCCCTGGAGCTGCCTCCCGCCTAGAGGCAGGTGGATGTGCTGTCGGGTTCCCCCTGTGCTTTTGGGCTCCCTAGCACAGCCGCAGCGCAGGGGAACCAGCCCATGATCAGTGAGCTCCGGGCAGTACTGTGGTCCCAGGTTTGGAGCCCAATGCCCGGAACGCGGGAGAGAAGAGGCTGGCTGCCGGCGGGTGCTTGCAAGCCTGTTACTGGGAAGGACCGAGTGAGCTTCCACCCCGGCGGAGCTCCAGCTCTGCGCCCCGGCGCGATAGCACAGGGCCCCGGCCGAGAGGCTGCTCTGGGCTGGGCGAGCCTCCCCAAGCCCTGCCCAGCTTCTAGCGTTCGCGCCCGGGAAGGAGCAGGCTGCGGGAGGACAGC
>NW_011468717.1:0-502 GCF_000754665.1 Bison bison bison | reverse complement strand
TCAAAAGAAGAGAGACAGATCCAGCCAGTAATCAGTTCCCTAAGTGTTCTCGACCATCTGGAACCAAAAAGAGATTCACAGAGTTGGGTAGAGAAGGATAAGGGGAAGGGAGGTAGATAGAGGTGACCTGGTGGGAAAAAGGAGAGTCCAAAGGGGGAGAGAGCAGTCAAGCCAATAATCTCGCTCCCAGTAAAAATGGGTACTGAAGATTGGGTTCTTAAAGGTACAAAATTGATAACAAATACCAAAAAGCAAAGATTAAAAATCTACAGTAGAGGTTGGATTTTCAAAAATACAATATTAAAGAAAAGAAAGGAAAAACAAAAGACAAAAATTATAAACAAAAAATATATATGAAGTTTGCTTTAAAAATAGGGCCTTTTTTTTTTTTGCAAAGTAATAGTAGGTTATAAAAATGAAAATTAAAGGAGTAATAGAGGACTTAAAATTAAAAAAAATTTTTTTAAAAGAAGAATGATAGTAAAAATAGTAAAAATATATC
>NW_011468716.1:0-520 GCF_000754665.1 Bison bison bison | reverse complement strand
GAGAGAGGGCCCGTGCCTTGGAAAGCGTCGCGGTTCCGGCGGCGTCCGGTGAGCTCTCGCTGGCCCTTGAAAATCCGGGGGAGAGGGTGTAAATCTCGCGCCGGGCCGTACCCATATCCGCAGCAGGTCTCCAAGGTGAACAGCCTCTGGCATGTTGGAACAATGTAGGTAAGGGAAGTCGGCAAAGCCGGATCCGTAACTTCGGGGATAAGGATTGGCTCTAAGGGCTGGGTCGGTCGGGCTGGGGCGCGAAGCGGGGCTGGGCGCGCGCCGCGGCTGGACGAGGCGCCGCCGCCCCCCCCACGCCCGGGGCCGCCCCCGCGGGGCCCTCCCCCCGCGCCACCCCGCGCCGCTCCCTCCCGCCCCGCCCCCCGCTCTCCTCCCGCCCCCCCGCCTCCCCCTCTCCGCGGGGGGCGGGGTGGGGGGGCGGCGGGACCGGGGGGGTTCCCGGGGCCGGGAGCGGCCGGGGCCCCGGTGGCGGGGGGAGGTCTTCCCCCCGCGGGGGCCCGGGCACCCGGGG
>NW_011468715.1:0-513 GCF_000754665.1 Bison bison bison | reverse complement strand
CCTACCAGGCTCTTCCGTCCATGAGATTTTCCAGGCAAGAGTACTGGAGTGGGGTGCCATTGCCTTCTCCCATATCTATTCACAAGCCTGCCTAAATCATTGACTTCTAGCCACCTTTGGGAGGCCAATGACCACCTACCCTTACCAGGCCACAGAGGAGAGAAAACACTTACCACAGGAGGTCCGGGTAAGGAACAAGGAACTAACAAGCTCCCACCAACCAGGATTCTGCAGAGGTCAACAAGAGGTCAGCAAGAGATGGGAGACTGCAGTCCAGAGGTCCTAGCAACTTCCAGCGAGCAGCAAAGACCCAGCATAGTCAAAACGAATTCAATGTTACCCAAAACAAATAAATCAACGGACAGAAGTTCTTGGAACACATGACTGAGGTTAGGGGTGAGGCAGTACATGTATGTGCCAGGATACTCTTAAAGTATACTCTTAACGTAGATGAGGAGAACAAGGTAGGAGGAAAACTTACTGTTTGGTTCAGGTCGCTTCTGAGCCTTTTGG
>NW_011468714.1:0-575 GCF_000754665.1 Bison bison bison | reverse complement strand
AAAACTTTTTCTAAAAATCTGCCCTCTTCCCCTAAATTTTGGAAAACTTTTAGCTGAACAAAATTACCTGGGCTAGACCCACGAGGATGGTTTCAAAGTATTTACCCACAGTATCGGGTCTGGAACTGTAGCTTTTGGTGATTGTCTTGATAATTTTATTTGTTGTTTACCGTCACCTTTCTATAAGGTTGGTTAATACTAACCAAATTCATTTGGTCTAAGACCTTTTTTTTTACAAATATAATAAAATAGAGGGAATTGTCAGGAAGCATTTAACAAGAGGCTTCCTGTGTGCTGTTTTGGATCTGTCAGGAATTCTCTGCTCCTTATTAATTCCTGAAGAGGAGAGGCAAGCCTCTCCCACGGGCTGAAGAATCCAGGCATTTCCTTCATTAGTTTTTCTATACAGTGATAAGTACCCTCTTCCTTCCTGTGAACCATATGGTAAAAGTGATCGTATACAACTCTCTTTCCCTTTAATATGGATCACCTATGTTTTGTAAGTCTGGAATTTTAATCTTTATCTTTGCTGAGAATAACTACCTTGTAAGACAGTATATATTTCCACACCATGT
>NW_011468713.1:0-508 GCF_000754665.1 Bison bison bison | reverse complement strand
GGTTTGGTCAGGAGCCACCCTCCAAAAAAGACATTTAGATAAAGTTGCATCTACAGAGCAAAGGTGTGGTGGGCTATAAACAAGAAAAAGAATTAACACAAGGGTCCCAGGTTACAAACATTAAAGCTACTACTTACACCAATTATATTAATCAATACACTGCCAGGGACACAGCAGGTAAGGGATATGGAAACTGAGCAGCAAACAATGGCCCAAAAAGTGAAAAACCATTCACCAATACAATTTCTAATCAATCTTTTAACTACTCAAAAGAATCTGTGTTTAGACAGTTTAGAACATCTCCTGCCTCTCACAGTTGAGAGGCTCTGAACAATCACATGTGGCCGGAAAAACCTATTGAGGCAGGCTAGAGGATTTCCAAAGGAGTTTGTAGGTTAAACACTGTCACACCCAGAAATTATTAACTGGAACTGTAAGCTAACTCTTTTTTCAGAGAGAGGTAGTGGGGGAGAGCCCCCCGTAAAGTCAGAGGTTTAGGTGAAAGCAC
>NW_011468712.1:0-519 GCF_000754665.1 Bison bison bison | reverse complement strand
TTCATCTCTATCTATCTATCTGATATTTCTAACGGGAGAAATTTGTTTTCTTTCCTTGTCCATTTTTTCATTTTTATTACAGCTAATCCCAGCCTTTGATCTGGTCTGATCCTTTCATGCCGTTGTTTCTAAAATTATTTTAAAGGTCCCCTCCTGCCCTAGACTCCTGCTCTGATGGTCAAGTTCACAAATGATATAAAATTGTGGTTCATGGGAACAGATGTGGGAAAGATTTATCTCCCTAGCAGTCCTTAAGCAGGTCTAATTTTCTTTTTCTGCGTATCTCCTAATTTTTTTAAACTAAAACACTTAATTTCATTTTTATACAAACCTAATTCAGACCATGAACAAATAGTTGGTGGATTTCAAGAGAGATGAGTTATACACTTGCTTTCCTTTGACATACCCACCCCAACCCACCCCCCACCCCCACCCCGCACTGCATTCACACTACTAATGAACAGACAGCAGCTATGAATAAAACTATTTAGTTTTGCAGCTCTCGAAGCTTCCTCTGTT
>NW_011468711.1:0-647 GCF_000754665.1 Bison bison bison | reverse complement strand
GGTCCCAGGTTTGGAGCCCAATGCCCGGAACGCGGGAGAGAAGAGGCTGGCTGCCGGCGGGTGCTTGCAAGCCTGTTACTGGGAAGGACCGAGTGAGCTTCCACACCGGCGGAGCTCCAGCTCTGCGCCCAGGCGCGATAGCACAGAGCCCCGGCCGAGAGGCTGCTCTGGGCTGGGCGAGCCTCCCAAAGCCCTGCCCAGCTTCTAGCGTTCGCGCCCGGGAAGGAGCAGGCTGCGGGAGTGTGGGAGACGTGACTGGTGCCTGACTGGTGCCTCAGCTCAGCTCTCGCCTTCCCTTCGGACCTAGGAGCCAGGCGACCTTGCAGAAGGCTTAGGGGCTGGGCGTGTGCACACTGCCAAAGCCTCCCGCAGGGAGAGCTCTTTCCCAGGGAAAGGAAGCGCCCCAGGCTGCATTCCCAAGCTGGTGCTTCCCCGCCCAGACTGAGCGCTGCACGGAGGCAATCAGGGTCCCGGTGCCCCTGGCTTGGGGAGGCGGCTCCACAGCCAGAGTGTTGCTCCGTTTGTGCCCAGAAAGCGCCTGCCAGACCGGGCCTTCCCTGGAGCTGTCCTCCCGCCTAGAGGCAGGGGGATGTGCTGTGCGGGCTTCCCCTGTGCGTTTGGGCTCCCTAGCACAGCCGCAGCGCAGG
>NW_011468710.1:0-525 GCF_000754665.1 Bison bison bison | reverse complement strand
CCTGTCCCCAGTCTGCAGGGACCCTGCGATCGGAGTCCGAAAATCAGAGGAACCCTGAGGTTCCCTGCCTCAACTGGAGATCGAGGCCCCTCTTCCCAATGCACCAAACCCAGGGGAGTCCCCGACGAGGCCCCTCCCACCTCCAGTTTCCCTGACTTCTCAGAGCCACCATGAGAAGCCCCCTGAGGTCACCTGCACAAAGCGAGGGAAGCCAGGGTTTCCCGCCTCAACCCGAGAAAGACCCCGAGAGACCTTCTTCAACACGTCTCGAGGCCAGATTCCCCTACCATGACTCGAGAGCAATGACGCGCTCCCCCTCGCCACTCGCATGGAGACCCGACTTCCCTGGCGCCCCACGAGAGGCTCACTGACCTCGCCGTCGTACCTCGTGATAAACCGCACCCTGGGGCCGCCGCTCGAGAACCACCCCGAGACTCCCCCGTCATCGCGGAGATGAGGGCCTTCGCCTCCTGCATGGCCTCGAGGCCAGCCTCGCGACCTCTCTCCAAACGCCTCAGGAGGCTT
>NW_011468709.1:0-501 GCF_000754665.1 Bison bison bison | reverse complement strand
GTTTGTTGTGTGTGTGTGTGTGTGTGTGTGTGTGTGTGTGTGTGTGCGAAAATCTAGGAACTTTTAGGCTGGACAGGGAAGACGAGTGTAGAGACTTAAAGTGTCTTTAAGGAGGAGAAGGAAAAGGAGAGGTGTGAGGATTTTCATTGTGTAGGTTTGAACAGCATTGGGGAAGCTCAAACAAGGGATGTAGCAATGCTCTTCTTCTGGGAAGAGCATTCCCAGAAGAAGAGCATTTGCAAAGTCTTTGGATTGGGAAGAAATTGAATTTGCTTAGGGAAAGCAAGGCCAGTGTTGTCAAAAACAGGGCAGCAGTGGGGAAAATAGTAGAGTAGAATGACAGAGAATGGAAGAGAAGAAGTAGTCAGGGACCATATCACTGGAAACTTTTCATTTGGCAATAAATACAACTTGTACTCTTTAGGAGCATACTACAGAGCAAACAACAGTAACAGTATTGATGATCCTAAGCAACAATAAAAACATATAAATAAAACATTT
>NW_011468708.1:0-501 GCF_000754665.1 Bison bison bison | reverse complement strand
AACCTAAACTACTACACCTAAAAGCCAACTAGAAAGGAAGAAATGAAGAACCCCAGGGTTAGTAGAAGGAAAGAAATCTTAAAAATTAGGGGCAGAAAGAAATAGCAAAAGAAACAAAAGAGACCATAATAAACAAAGCTAAAAGCTGTTTCTTTGAAAAGATAAATAAAATTGACTAGCCATTAGCCAGACTCATCAAGAAAGAAAGGGAGAAAAATAAAATCAACAAACTTAGAAATGAAAAATGGATAAATCACAACAGACAGCACAGAAATACAAAGGATCATAAGAAACTACTATCAGCAACTATATGCCAATAAAATGGACAACTTGGAAGAAACGGAAAAATTCTTAGAAAAGTATAACTTTCAAAAACTTAACCAGGGAGAAATAGAAAATCTTAACAGACCCATCACAAGCATGGAAATCAAAACTATAATCAGAAATCTTTCAGCAAAAAAAAGCCCAGGTCCAGATGGCTTCACAGCTGAATTCTAACAA
>NW_011468707.1:0-527 GCF_000754665.1 Bison bison bison | reverse complement strand
GGTTTCCAAAATACAGCTCGACAAAGTGGCCTCTCTCCCCGGGGACACCTCGAGAGGCAAGCGGAGTTTCCATGCCTCAACCCAAGACGAGGCCTGACTCTCCTGTCCCCAGTCTGCAGGGACCCTGCGATCGGAGTCCGAAATCAGAGGAACCCTGAGGTTCCTGCCTCAACTGGAGATGAGGCCCTCTTCCAATGCACCAAACCCAGGGGAGTCCCGAGAGGCCCTTCCCACCTCCAATTTCCCTGACTTCTCAGAGCCACCATGAGAAGCCCCCTGAGGTCAACTGCACAAATCGAGGGAAGCCAGGGTTTCCTGCCTCAACCCGAGAAAGACCTCGAGAGACCTTCTTCAACACGTCTCGAGGCCAGATTCCCCTACCATGACTCGAGAGCAATGACGCGCTCCCCCTCGCCACTCGCATGGAGACCCGACTTCCCTGGCGCCCCACGAGAGGCTCACTGACCTCGCCGTCGTACCTCGTGAGAAACCGCACCCTGGGGCCGCCGCTCGAGAACCACCCCGAG
>NW_011468706.1:0-563 GCF_000754665.1 Bison bison bison | reverse complement strand
CGGACGCCGCCCCCCGCCCCCGCCGCCCGCCCCGCCCCCTCGCCCACTCGCTCCCCGGTCGCCCTTCCCCACGCCGCCACGTCGGGGAGTCCCCCGGACGCACCAACCTCGGGACCGCCCCCCACTCCCCGCCCGCGACCGGTCCCGACCCGCGCCGCCCGGCTCGCCCGCCCCGGCGCGCTCCCGGTGCGCTGCCCACCTTCACCACGGGCTCCCGGTCGACGCCCCGCCCCCCACGCCCGGTTCCAGGAGAGCCTCTGGGACCTCGCTCCCGCCGCCCGGTGAAACGGGAGGACAATCCATCCAGCCCACAGAGGCAATCCAAGCTGTCTAGAATTCAGGGATCAAACGAGGGCTACGGAAAGGAAAGATGACCTGACCTAGGAGGGCCATGATATTCTCTAGAACCGGACAAAGTTGGTTTGCAAGGAAACTTGATTCCTTGGAACCCGGAAAGCTGGTTCTTTTCATATGCAATTCCAAACCATGAGCTCCTTCCCAAAGCCTGCCTGGCCGCCAGCCCCACCCCCCACTCCCCAGAAAAAACGGCTCAAAGAAATCTT
>NW_011468705.1:0-536 GCF_000754665.1 Bison bison bison | reverse complement strand
CCCCCCACCCCCCCACCCCCCCCCCCTCCCCCCCTCCCCCCGACCCCCCCCTCCCTCCCCTCCCCTCCCCTCCCTCGTCCCCCAACTCCCCCCCGCCCTCCCTCCCCTCTCCCCGCCTCTCCCCACTCCACGCCTTCCCCCAACCTCCTCTCCCCTCGCCGCCCCCCACCCACCTCGGCCCCCTCCCACCTTCGCACCTCCCACCCTCCCACCTTTGCACTCCCCGGTCTCCCGCTCCCCCTCCCTCTGCTGCCCCGGGCATAGGGAAGGAGTTCTCCTGTGTGGACTGCTGGAAAGACGGGACCAGAAGACAGAAGAGCCAGACACAAAGAACTTGTGCCGGGCACGGGGTTTCTTTCCCGGGCCCATGGAATGTTCCCTCTGAGGCAGCCCCTTGGTCACTGCCATGCAGGGAGGGCTTGAGGCTTCAGGTAGGGTGTCCCCGTTTGGGGCGGGGCCCAGCTTCCCAAAGGTCCAGCACTCGGGTTTGTCCCCAGGGTTGTCCGTAGACATCCCGTCTGTATTCTCTCCTCTTC
>NW_011468704.1:0-686 GCF_000754665.1 Bison bison bison | reverse complement strand
CTTGGCCCTGCAGTCACTCGAGAGCAATCCCCAGCTTTCCTTCGCAACTCGAGTGGAAGATTGGACTTGCCTGGGCCAACACAAGAGGCATCCTGAATTCCCCGTCATAACTCGAGAATCCGCCGTAACTCGAGAAAAACCACGGGGCTCCCCCGTCATCGCAAGATGAAGCCCTTTCCCGCTACAGCGTCTCAGGAGAAGTCCCACGTTAGGAATTGGAGGTCGAAAGGGCACTTGGCACCCTTGATGCGACCCACACAGTTCCCCGAAATCCCGGTCTCCCTCGAGAGGAACACTGAGGTTTTCCGGCACCCCCTCCTCTGAGCCCTTTCTCCCCTCCTGATCTGGACAGGAGGGTCGACTCCCCTGCTTTGTCTGGAAGGGGTTCCCGACCTTCCGGTCGCACCTCAGGATGAGGCCGGTCTCACGAAAACATTCCAGACGTGGCCTCGTGGGTGGTTCCACGTTGCGAAGCACCCCGATTTCCCGGTCCCCTCTTGATAAGAACCCGATGCCCGGACACTTCTCCGAACTCCACCCTGTGAATGAAGTCAACACGAAGGGGCAGTGACTCGCCCGTGCATCGTCCGGAAAAACCCCCAGGTTCCAAATACAGCTCGACAAGTGGCCTCTCTCCCCGGGGACACCGGGAGAGGCAAGCGGAGTTCCATGCCTCAACCCAAGAC
>NW_011468703.1:0-518 GCF_000754665.1 Bison bison bison | reverse complement strand
GAAGTCCCACGTTTAGGTATTTGGAGGTCGAAACGGTACTTTGGCACCCTTTGATGCGACCCACAACTGTTCCCCCGACACCCCGGTCTCCCTCGAGAGGAACACCGAGGTTTTCCGGCACCACTTCCTCTGAGCCCCCTTCTACCCTCCTGATCTGGACAGGAGGGTCGACTCCCCTGCTTTGTCTGGAAGGGGTTCCCGACCTTCCGGTCACACCTCAAGATGAGGCCGGTCTCACGACGACATTCCAGACGTGGCCTCGTGGGTGGTTCCACATTCCGAAGGACCCCGATTTCCCGGTCCCCTCTTGATAAGAACCCGATGCCCGGACACCTCTTCGAACTGCACCCTGTGAATGAAGTCAACACGAAGGGGCAGTGACTCGCCCGTGCATCGTCGGAAAAAGAACCCCAGGTTCCAAATACCGCTCGACAAGTGGCCTGTCTCCCCGGGAACACCTCGAGAGGCAAGCGGAGTTCCATGCCTCAACCCAAGACGAGGCCTGACTCTCCTGTCCC
>NW_011468702.1:0-559 GCF_000754665.1 Bison bison bison | reverse complement strand
AAGATTGGACTTCCCTGGGCCAACACAAGAGGCATCCTGAAATTTCCCCGTCGTAAATTTCGAGAAATCCTGCTACACCTCGAGAAAAACCACGTGGTTCCGCCGTCATCGCAAGATGTAGCCCTGTGCCGCTACAGCATCTCAGGAGAAGTACCACTTCAGGAATTGGAGTTCGAAACGGTACTTGTCACCCTTGATGCGACCCACAAAGTGCCCCGACATCCCAGTCTCCCTCGAGAGGAACACCGAAGTTTTCCGGCACCACTTCCTCTGAGCCCCTTCTACCCTCCAGATCTGGACAGGAGGCTCGACTCCCCTGCTTTGTCTGGAAGGGGTTCCCGACCTTCCGGTCACACCTCAGGATGAGGCCGGTCTCACGACGACATCCCAGACGTGGCCTCGTGGGTGCTTCCACATTCCGAAGGACCCCGATTTCCCGGTCCCCTCTTGATAAGAACCCGATGCCCGGACACCTCTTCGAACTCCACCCTGTGAATGAAGTCAACACGAAGGGGCAGTGACTCGCCCGTGCATCGTCGGGAAAAGACCCCCAGGTTCC
>NW_011468701.1:0-526 GCF_000754665.1 Bison bison bison | reverse complement strand
CAGCACCGCTTCCTCGTCAGCCTGGCCGGGCCCAAAGCCGCGCCTTCCTTTGCCCGGGCCACCAACCCGCCCCCATACGCGCAGTTCCTGTCGCGCAGGACGAGTCCCGCTGCCGCACTTCGCCGCCACCGCGCGGCCCCGGCGCCACACGCGCAGCGCACACGACGCGGGACCCGCTCAGCGTGCTCAAGCCGCGCGCCCGCGCCACGCCCGTGCCCGCCGCCTGCTCCCAGGAGCTGCCCCAGCGCCGAGGACTCCGGCCCTGCCGCCAGCGACCCGCTCGGGGTGCTCCGCGGACACCGCCTGGACGTGCGCGCCGGCTCCGCGGGCGCCGAGCGCTGCCGGCCCTCCCCGGCTTCGCCTAGGGCGCCCGACTTGGGAAAGCCACATCGTCTCCTGGGGACAGGTTCCCCTGCCACCCCCAGCACAGGAGGTGGGGTGGAGTGGCGGCTCCCTCTCCGGGAAGACCGGCACTCCCTGCTCCAGGGGGAATCGCCCTTTGAGGCCTGCGGGATGGAACTCCTCA
>NW_011468700.1:0-515 GCF_000754665.1 Bison bison bison | reverse complement strand
GGGCGAGTCACTGCCCCTTTCGTGTTTGACTTTCATTTCACAGGGTGGGAGTTTCGGAGAGGTGTCCGGGCATCGGCTTCTTATCTAGAGGGACCGGGAAATCGGGGTGCTTCGCAATGTGGAAGCACCCGCAGGCCACGTCTGGAATGTCGTCGTGAGACCGGCCTCATCCTGAGGTGCGACCGGAAGGTCGGGAACCCTTCCAGACAAAGCAGGGGAGTCGACCCTCCTGTCGAGATGAGGAGGGTAGAAGGGGCTCAGAGGAAGTGGTGCCGGAAAACCTCGGTGTGCCTCTCCAGGGAGACCGGGATGCCGGGGAACTTTGTGGGGGCGCATCAAGGGTGCCAAGTACCGTTTCGACCTCCAATTCCTAACGTGGGACTTCTCCTGAGACGCTGTAGCGGGACAGGGCTTCATCTTGCGATGACGGGGGAACCACGTGGTTTTCCTCGAGTTGCGGCGGGATTCTCGAGTTACGACGGGGAATTCGGGATGCCTCTTGTGTTGGCCCAGGG
>NW_011468699.1:0-506 GCF_000754665.1 Bison bison bison | reverse complement strand
GGGGTTTTTCCGGGCGACGCACGGGCGAGTCACTGCCCATTTCGTGTTTGACTTCATTCGACAGGGTGGGAGTTCGGAGAGGTGTCCGGGCATCGGGTCTTAGTCCAGAGGGGACCGGGAAATCGGGGTGCTTCGCAACGTGGAAGCACCCACGAGGCCACGTCTGGAATGTCGTCGTGAGACCGGCCTCATCCTGAGGTGCGACCGGAAGGTCGGGAACCCTTCCAGGCAAAGCAGGGGAGTCGACCCTCCTGTGGAGACCAGGAGGGTAGAAGGGGCTCAGAGGAAGTGGTGCCGGAAAACCTCGGTGTTCCTCTCGAGGGATACCGGGATGTCGGGGCTCTTTGTGGGTCGCATCAAGGGTGACAAGTACCGTTTCGAACTCCAATTCCTAAAGTGGGACTTCTCCTGAGACGCTGTAGCGGCAGAGGGCTACATCTTGCGATGACGGGGGAACCACGTGGTTTTTCTCGAGGTGTAGCAGGATTCTCGAATTACGACGGGGA
>NW_011468698.1:0-502 GCF_000754665.1 Bison bison bison | reverse complement strand
CACACACACACACACACACACACACACACACACACACACACACTTTGAGTGTTGGTCTTTTGGAAATACTTGTGTTCGTAGTTGCTGGGTTGAGCCCACTTTAATACAACCCATGGACTGCGGCCCATCAGCCTCCTCTGTCCGTGGCATTTCCCAGGGCGAGGGATACTGGGGAGTCGGGTTGCCCATTTCCTTCTCCGGCGGGATCTTCCCGACCCAGGGATCAAACCCCAGTCTCCTGCGCGCAGATGCCTTGCCATCTGAACCAGGACATTGCTCATTCCCTAGGCAAAATACAAAGAATAGAGCTCGTGTTCTACTAAATGGAAAGACGATTTCAGAAACAGAAGCTGTCCTTTGTTGGTATCTTTGAATCTTTATGTAGTTTTCGTTGATTTTTACTGTTAAGGCTAACTGAACAAGGCAAGAGAGGAACCCCAGAATTGAAAAGCAATTGACGGTTTTGAAAGAAACATGTGCAGGTGAAGCTCTCTTCCTTTTT
>NW_011468697.1:0-516 GCF_000754665.1 Bison bison bison | reverse complement strand
GAAGATTTGGATTCCCTGGGCCAACACAAAGGCATCCTCGAATTCCCCGTCGTAACTCGAGTATCCCGCCGCAACTCGGAAAAACCACAGGTTCCCCCGTCATCGCAAGATGAAGCCTTTTCCGCTACAGCGTCTCAGGAGAAGTCCCACGTTAGGAATTGGAGGTCGAAACGGTACTTGGCACCCTTGATGCGCCAAAAAGGTCCCCGGCATCCCGGTCTCCCTCGAGAGGAACACCAGGCTTTTCTGGCAACACTTCCTCTGAGCCCCTTCTACCCTCCTGATCTGGACAGGTGTCTCGACTCCCCTGTTTGTCTGGAAGGGGTCCCGAATTTCCGGTCGCACCTCAGGATGAGGCCGGTCTCACGACGACATTCCACACGTGGCCTTGTGGGTGTTTCCACATTGCGAAGGACCCCGATTTCCCGGTCCCCTCTTGATAAGAACCAGATGCCCTGACTCCTCTTCGAACTCCACCCTGTGAATGAAGTCAACACGAAGGGGCAGTGACTCGCC
>NW_011468696.1:0-567 GCF_000754665.1 Bison bison bison | reverse complement strand
TTCTGAGCCTTTTTGGGGGAAACGACCTGAAAGCCAGAGTCTAGCGGAAAATACACAGGCTTTTGAACATCGCTGAAGACCAACATTTTACCTAGGAAAAAAAACGCATTTGCTTTAGCTCAAGGCTTGTCTGGGAAATTCTTACACATCAGGAGATGGCTCCGAGTGGATTTCTACAAAGAACATCCATGCAAAGGACAAGCCTGCACAGCTCTGTGCACATCTGCCCCCTACCCCCACTCACAGCCAGCAGCATTTCCAAGTGACCTCCTAAGGCCTTCGCCAAACTACAGGGGCACCTCTGGGTTTCCTGTTTCCCTCATTTTTCGGAATCTTTTACTAAAAAAGGAAAACAAAAACAAATTAAAAAAACACACAAAACCCCGAACATTTCTTCGTAGAATGCCACAGTGGAAGGAAAACAGGCCTTCAATATTAAGACCTAAATTTGCAAAAACTTGGCGCTTGGTTTTTGTTTTGTTTTGTTTTGTTTGAATCAAACCACCACATCATTTACAATTTTACACGTTCTAATTATTCGGTTCCAAAACACCAAACTTGTACTGC
>NW_011468695.1:0-501 GCF_000754665.1 Bison bison bison | reverse complement strand
GCTTTCCTTCGCAACTCGAATGGAAGATTGGACTTCCCTGGGCCAACACAAGAGGCATCCTGAATTCCCCGTCGTAATTCGAGAATCCTGCTACACCTCGAGAAAAACCACGTGGTCCCCCCGTCATCACAAGATGTAGCCCTGTGCCGCTACAGCGTCTCAGGAGAAGTCCCACTTTAGGAATTGGAGTTCGAAACGGTACTTGTCACCCTTGATGCGACCCACAAAGTGCCCGACATCCCGGTCTCCCTCGAGAGGAACACCGAAGTTTTCCGGCACCACTTCCTCTGAGCCTCTTCTACCCTCCTGATCTGGACAGGAGGGTCGACTCCTCTGCTTTGTCTGGAAGGGGTTCCAGACCTTCCGGTCGCACCTCAGGATGAGGCCGGTCTCACGACGAAATTCCAGACGTGGCCTCGTGGGGGGTTCCACATTCCGAAGGACCCCGATTTCCCGGTCCCCTCTTGATAAGAACCCGATGCCCGGACACCTCTTGGAACT
>NW_011468694.1:0-530 GCF_000754665.1 Bison bison bison | reverse complement strand
TAATCAGAGATGTCAGGAATAATAGTATGTAGGAGAGCTCAGTAGGAAAAATTACGGTGGAGAAAAGAGACTGAGTAGCTTGGTTTACGCGGAAGACCAATCAAACTTCAAGAAAAGAAAGTCTGCACCACTTACGTAGGCCGCCGGCGCCCTCTCGAATAGCGAAAGGTGCCTCACCCTAGACACCTTCTCGAGTGGGTCTTAGCAGCCCAGGCATAATTAGTAAGCGTGGTGGGTTCCGCGCTCCAGATGGAGACTCAGCTGGAAGTTAAAGGGAAGAATGACAAGGAACTTTATGAATTGGAGCTGTAAGTTAACTCTTTGACAGAGAGAGCGAGATGGTGGTGGGGGACAGCCCCCAGTGAAATCAGAGGTGAGAGCACAAAGCAATAGAGTAGGCAGACTCCGGTTTTTTTGGGGGGAGATGCTCGAGAATATCCGGGTGGACTCCTGAGGCTCGATCCCGCATTTGCGTATGCCGAGCCTCCTTCCTCATGACCTTTGTCCAGAGTGGAATGCCTCCCCGGCTC
>NW_011468693.1:0-506 GCF_000754665.1 Bison bison bison | reverse complement strand
CTAATAATTCAAGTCAATAATAAGAACAATGGAAAAACTGGAAAATAGCTGCTCCATCCTGGTTTGAACTTTTTCTCAGATATATCATGAGCTAAAAAACAATGGCTATTGGTGATATGTTATCTAGCAGCATTTTTTTTTGAGAAAATATACATACTTAATCAATCTTTTTGAAATGAAAGTGATATTTTTGGTAATAAATGAGGAAATAATGGCCTTTGAAGAAAACTCATGGTTTGGAGAAAGAATTTTGAAAGTGCATGTTTAAAGATATTTTCATCACTATGTGTATTTTTGTTCCTGAGATTAAGACTGATGTATTTTACCTGTACAACTCTTATATGTCAATATTAAAAATACTTTGAAAGTGAATTTTCTAATTTGTTAAAAAACGGTCCAAATGAAGCCTTTAGGTAGGTTTTAAGATCATCTGTAAAAATATAACTATTACATACCTTCCTTTAATTTGTTAAGGAAAGAGATTAACGTTATAGAAGATGGAAATT
>NW_011468692.1:0-503 GCF_000754665.1 Bison bison bison | reverse complement strand
AAAGAAAATGAGGACAATCTCAGAGACCTCTGGGACAATGTTAAACACCCAACATTCGAATCATAGGAGTACCCAGAAGAAGAAGACAAAAAGAAAGACCATGAGAAAATACTTGAAGAGATAATAGTTGAAAACTTCCCTAAAATGGGGAAGGAAATTATCACCCAAGTCCAAGAAACCCAGAGAGTCCCAAACAGGATAAACCCAAGGCAAAACACCCCAGGACACATATTAAATCAAATTAACAAAGAATCAAACACAAAGAACAAATATTAAAAGCAGCAAGGGAAACACAACAAAAATCACACAAGGGGATTCCCATAAGGATAACAGCTGATCTTTCAATAGAAACTCTTCAGGCCAGGAGGGAATGGCAGGACATACTTAAAGTGATGAAAGAAAATAACCTACAGCCCAGATTATTGTACCCAGCAAGGATCTCATTCAAATATGAAGGAGAAATCAAAAGCTTTACAGACAAGCAAAAGCTGAGAGAATTCAGG
>NW_011468691.1:0-533 GCF_000754665.1 Bison bison bison | reverse complement strand
AGGGTGGAGTTCGGAGAGGTGTCCGGGCGATCGGGTTCTTATCAAGAGGGGACCGGGAAATCGGGGGTCCTAACGGAATGTGGAAACCACCCACGAGGCCACGTGTGGACTGTCTTCGTGAGACCGGCCTCATCCTAGGTGCGACCGGAAGGTCGGGAACCCCTTCCAGCAAAGCAGGGGAGTCGACCCTCCTGTCCAGATCAGGAGGGGAGAAAGGGACTCAGAGGAGGGGGTGCCGGAAAACCTCAGTGTTCCTCTCGAGGGAGACCGGGGATTTCGGGGAACTTTTGTGGGTCGCATCAAGGGTGCCAAGTGCCCTTTCGACCTCCAATTCCTAACGTGGGACTTCTCCTGAGACGCTGTCGCGGGAAAGGGCTTCATCTTGCGATGACGGGGGAGCCACGTGGTTTTTCTCGAGTTACGGCGGGATTCTCGAGTTATGACGGGGAATTCAGGATGCCTCTTGTGTTGGCCCAGGCAAGTCCAATCTTCCATTCGAGTTGCGAAGGAAAGCTGGGGATTGCTCTCGAGTG
>NW_011468690.1:0-505 GCF_000754665.1 Bison bison bison | reverse complement strand
AAGCCAATGTTCCTCTCCAGGGGCGACAGGGATCTCGGGGTTGCATTCCAGACGCACCCGGGGAGACAGGCATTCATCTCGAGTGGAAGCAAAGAACCCCTCTGCTCTCGAATCGCACGGGTATCCTTGGTAGCTCACTGGTGGACTCAAGGGAGTCAAGCCTCCTGAGGCGTTTGGAGAGAGGTCGCGAGATTGGTTCCCAGGCCATGCAGGAGACGAAGGCCCTCATCTCTCGATACGGGGAATCCGGGGTTGTTCTCGAGCGTGGCCCCAGGGTGCGGTTTCTCACGAGGTACGACGGGGAGGTCAGTGAGCCACTCGTGGGGCGCCAGGGAAGTCGGGTCTCCATGCGAGTGGCGAGGGGGAGCGCGTCATTGCTCCCGAGCCATGGTAGGGGAATCTGGCCTCGAGACGCGTTGAAGAAGGTCTCTCGAGGTCTTTCTCGGGTTGAGGCAGGTAAACCCTGGGTTCCCTCGTACTTGTGCAGGTGACCTCAGGGAGCTTC
>NW_011468689.1:0-535 GCF_000754665.1 Bison bison bison | reverse complement strand
ATAGCAATACAGGCACACCTCAAGAAACAAGAAAAAAAGTACAAATAAAATAACATAACTCTACACCTAAAGCAAACTAGAAAAGGAAGAAATGAAGAACCCCAGGGTTAGTAGAAGGAAAGAAATCTTAAAAATTAGAGCAGAAATAAATGCAAAAGAAATAAAAGAGACCATAGCAAAAATCAACAAAACCAAAAGCTGGTTCTTTGAAAGGATAAATAAAATTGACAAACCATTAGCCAGACTCATCAAGAAACAAAGGGAGAAAAATCAAATCAACAAAAATTAGAAACAAAAATGGAGAGATCACAACAGACAACACAGAAATACAAAGGATCATAAGAGACTACTATCAACAATTATATGCCAATAAAATGGACAACGTGGAAGAAATGGACAAATTCTTAGAAAAGTACAACTTTCCAAAACTGGACCAGGAAGAAATAGAAAATCTTACCAGACCCATCACAAGCACGGAAATTGAAACTGTAATCAAAAATCTTCCAGCAAACAAAAGCCCCGGTCCAGACGGCTT
>NW_011468688.1:0-528 GCF_000754665.1 Bison bison bison | reverse complement strand
GCAATATTATACTTCTAATAATTTTTTTTAAAAAAAAGTTAAGACTTGCCAAGATGCTGGGAAAAATACCTTCAGGCTAGGCTTCAGCAGTGTGTGAGCCAAGAACTTCCAGATGTACAACCTTAGATTTAGAAAAGGCAAAGGACCAGAAATCAAATTAGCCAACATTGATGGATTACAGACAAAGCTAGGGAATTCAAAAAAAAAAAAAAATACGACTTCTGCTTAATTGACTACGCTAAAGCCTTTGACTGTGTGGATCATAACAAACTTTAGAAAATTGTTAATGAAATGAGAACACTGGACTAACTTACCTGCCTGTTGAGAAACCTGTATGCAGATCAAGAAGCAACAGTTAAAACCAGACTTGGAAAAATGTACTGGTTCAAAACTGGGAAAGGAGTACATTAAGGCTGTGTATTGTCATCCTGCTTACTTAACTTATATGCAGAGTAGATCATGTGAAATGCCAGGCTAGATAAATGACAAACTGGAATCAAGATTGCCAGGAGGAATATCACAACCTCA
>NW_011468687.1:0-524 GCF_000754665.1 Bison bison bison | reverse complement strand
CGGGGGAGTCTCGGGGTTGTCTCGAGCGGCGGCCCCGGTGTGCGCTTTCTCACGAGGTACGACGGCGAGGTCAGTGAGCCTCTAGTGGGGGCGCCAGGGAAGTCGGGCTCCATGCGAGTGGCGAGGGCGAGCGCGTCATTGCTCTCGAGCCATGGTAGGGTGCCGGGGACCAGCCCCGGCTGATCCAGGGTATTCGAAGGAGAGACGGCGTAGGCGAAGATCAGGAAACAACTGCTTAATTAAATGTTAATTAAGGATGTAAAGTGTAATAGAATGAGGATAGCTCAGTGAGGAAATTCAGTGGAGAAAAGAGGATGAATAATTCAGCCAGAAAGTTAGAGAAAGAACGACATGGTGAGAGCAAGTTTCGGTGAACAAGACCCGCACTTTATTTTTCAAAGTAGTTTTTATACCTTAAGTTATGCATAGAGGATAATGGGGGAAGGGGTAGAGTCTTGCAGCAAACCAGGCTTTCTTCCTGCAAACTTATCATATGCAAAAGCTTAGGTGATTTGCATCATCTT
>NW_011468686.1:0-512 GCF_000754665.1 Bison bison bison | reverse complement strand
ATGTAGACACGTAAGAGCTACCCCTTCCTCCCTCCCTCCTGCCTAGATTGGAGCTGACCTTGGGAGCCCTGGGTTGGAGGGAGGCTGGGTCCTGGAATCCCAGCTCAGAGAAGAGGCACTGAGACTCTCAGATGATCAATAAACAGACTCATCTTGTGTTGGGTTAAGCTGCCAAGACCAAGGGTCATCTGTTGAAGCAGCTGGTGTTTCCCTAAACGGTATGTATGTGGAGGGCACAAGTAGGGGCAGAAGTTTCATCCTTTGATGCCTGAAGCCAGCCAGACCTCAGTTTTTCAGTTTAATGACATAATAAATCACACACCCTTTTTTGTTATAATTAAGTCTCAACTGAATCTTTCTTTATCTCTTGGGAGCCAAAAATAAGTGTGCATGATGCAATCTACAATAAACAATTAGAAAATAAGATTGAGAAAGGACAACAAATGCTGTAAAATACCTAGAGAAGAAAAGTAAACGAACAAGAAACGTACGAGACTTACATTAAGAAAACC
>NW_011468685.1:0-527 GCF_000754665.1 Bison bison bison | reverse complement strand
CCAGGCAAGAGTACTGGAGTGGGGTGCCATTGCCTTCTCCCATATCTATCACAAGCCTGCCTAAATCATTGACTTCTAGCCACCTTTGGGATGCCAATGACCACCTACCCTTACCAGGCCACAGAGGAGAGAAAAACACTTAACCACAGGAGGTCCGGGTAAGGAACAAGGAACTAACAAGCTCCCACCAACCAGGATTCTGCAGAGGTCAACAAGAGGTCAGCAAGAGATGGGAGACTGCAGTCCAGAGGTCCTAGCAACTTCCAGCGAGCAGCAAAGACCCAGCATAGTCAAAACGAATTCAATGTTACCCAAAACAAATAAATCAACGGACAGAAGTTCTTGGAACACATGACTGAGGTTAGGGGTGAGGCAGTACATGTATGTGCCAGGATACTCTTAAAGTATACTCTTAACATAGATGAGGAGAACAAGGTAAGAGGAAAACTTACTGTTTGGTTCAGGTCGCTTCTGAGCCTTTTGGGGGAACCGACCTGAAGCCAGAGTCTAGCCGAAATACACAGGCT
>NW_011468684.1:0-571 GCF_000754665.1 Bison bison bison | reverse complement strand
CCTGCACAAGTCGAGGGAAGCCAGGGTTTCCTGCCTCAACCCGAGAAAGACCTGGAGAGCCCTTCTCCCACACGTCTCGAGGCCAGGTTCCCCTACCATGACTCGAGAGTAACGACGCGCTCCCCCTCGCCACTCGCATGGAGACCCGACTTCCCTGGCGCCCCACGAGAGGCTCACTGACCTCGCCGTCGTCCCTCGTGAGAAACCCGCACCCTGGGGCCGCCGCTCGAGAACCACCCCGAGACTCCCCCGTCATCGCGGAGATGAGGGCCTTCGTCTCCTGCATGGCCTAGAGGCCAACCTCGCGACCTCTCTCCAAACGCCTCAGGAGGCTTGACTCCCTTTAGTCCACCCAGGGAGCTCCAAGCGATACCCGTCGCGACTCGAGAGCAGAGCGGGGTTCTTTGCTTCCACTCGAGATGAATGCCTGTCTCCCCGGGTGCGTCTGGAATGCAACCCCGAGATCCCGGTCGCCCCTGGAGAGGAACATTGGCTCCTGGACACAAGCCTAGATGAGGTCTACTGGCCCTGCAGTCACTCGAGAGCAATCCCCAGCTTTCCTCCGCAACTC
>NW_011468683.1:0-553 GCF_000754665.1 Bison bison bison | reverse complement strand
TCTCCGACGATGCACGGGCGAGTCACACCCCTTCGTGTTGACTTCAGTTCACAGGGTGGAGTTGGAAGAGGTGTCCGGGCGATCGGGTTCTTATCGAAGAGGGGACCGGGAAATTGGGGGTCCTTCGGAATGTGGAACCACCCACGAGGCCACATCTGAATGTCGTCGTGAGACCGGCCTCATCCTGAGGTGTGACCGGAAGGTCGGGAACCCCTTCCAGACAAAGCAGGGGAGTCGACCCTCCTGTCCAGATCAGGAGGGTAGAAGGGGCTCAGAGGAAGTGGTGCCGGAAAACTTCGGTGTTCCTCTCGAGGGAGACCGGGATGTCGGGGAACTTTGTGGGTCGCATCAAGGGTGCCAAGTACCGTTTCGACCTCCAATACCTAACGTGGGACTTCTCCTGAGACTCTGTAGCGGGAAAGGGCTTCATCTTGCGATGACGGGGGAACCACGTGGATTTTCTCGAGTTGCGGCAGGATTCTCGAGTTACGACGGGGAATTCAGGATGCCTCTTGTGTTGGCCCAGGGAAGTCCAATCTTCCATTCGAGTTGC
>NW_011468682.1:0-505 GCF_000754665.1 Bison bison bison | reverse complement strand
AGTAACATGCCACCAACTATATAACAATACATCAAATTTGCTCAGCAACAGATCGACTATTTTCTATTTTGTCCTGCTAGATTACTGGTATTTTGTATGGTATCATTTATTCCACACAAAGAGCACAGGAAATGAATATAGTTTTCCCCACTTTCTAAGATGCTTACCTGAGATTCACATTCTTGGCAAGCTGGTGAGCCTGAACTCGCACCTAAGGTTTTTTATTTACAAACTACAGTTACGTATCATAATGCTTAAACACACACACACGAGAGACAGATCTAGTTTCCAAACTCCATTCTCTCTAGCTGTGTGGCTTCAAAAATCACTGACGCCTTCTGCTTATCAGTAGTCCATTGGTTCCCTGGGCCCTAGGCAAACTGGAATTCTCTTAATTCTTAACAAAGTGCTCTTCAGAGTACCAGGTCACACACAGCCCGTCAGTTGGTCATGACCAATAATTTTTAACAGGTTTCTTTAGATATAATTCACATGTCACCCAATT
>NW_011468681.1:0-506 GCF_000754665.1 Bison bison bison | reverse complement strand
TCTCCTACCCTGCAGCTGCACGCCGACGCCTCCTTCCCTCAGACGGTCCGGCTCCAGAAAAGGGCCTGGGCCCCGCCCCCTCGGGCCTTTGGGGGCTTCCCCACAGCCCACCCCCGCACGTGCAGGCTCCTCATTGGCTGAGGCGGCCGAGGGCGTGCCCACTCCCACTCCCGCCATCCAACCACCCACACTTTTCTCGGGGAATTCCCCCTTGACGAGGCCCCACACGCACTTCCGACCTGACCCCCTGGACCAAAGGGCTCGGGATGCAAGTGATTCGGGGGCATTGGGCCTTCCAGCCTTGCCCGCTAGAGATTCACTGCGGGGCTTCCAAGTTCAGCACACAAATGCCGGCTGCACAGGACTTCCGTGGGCTCACCATTCACATCCTAACACACGTGTGGAAACATATGTCTGCCCACCGAACCTCTCCCCTTTAGGGCTCTCCCGACCCCAGACCCCTGCCTGAGGACAACCCCTCCCCGGACAACAATAAACCCTTGCCT
>NW_011468680.1:0-717 GCF_000754665.1 Bison bison bison | reverse complement strand
CAACTGGAGATGAGGCCCTCTTCCAATGCACCAAACCCAGTGGAGTGCCGAGAGGCCCCTCCCACCTCCAGTTTCCCTGACTTCTCAGAGCCACCATGAGAAGCCCCCTGAGGTCACCTGCACAAGTCAAGGGAAGCCACGGTTTCTGCCTCAACCCGAGAAAGACCTCGAGAGACCTTCTTCAACACGTCTCGAGGCCAGATACCCCTACCATGACTCGAGAGCAATGACGCACTCCCCTGCCACTCGCATGGAGACCCGACTTCCCTGGCGCCCCACGAGAGATTCAATGACCTCGCCGACGTACCTCGGGAGAAACCGCACACTGGGGCCGCCGCTCGACAACACCCCGAGCTCCCCCGTCATCGCGACTTGAGGGCCTTCGTCTCCTGTATGGCCTAGAGACCAATCTCTCGACCTCTCTCCAAACGCCTCAGGAGGCTTGACGCCCTTTAGTCCACCCAGTGAACTCCAAGAGATACCCGTCGCGACTCGAGAGCAGAGCGGGGTTCTTTGCTTCCACTCGAGATGCATGCCTGTCTCCCCGGGTGCGTCTGGAATGCAACCCCGAGATCCCTTTCGCCCCTGGAGAGGAACACTGGCTTCTGGACACAAGCCTAGATGAGGTCTGTTGGCCCTGCAGTCACTCGAGAGCAATCCCCAGCTTTCCTTCGCAACTCGAATGGAAGATTGGACTTCCCTGGGCCAACACAAGAG
>NW_011468679.1:0-535 GCF_000754665.1 Bison bison bison | reverse complement strand
GAACTAAGACAAGGGTGCCCACTTTCACCATTACTATTCAACATAGTATTTGGAAGTTTTGGCAACAGCAATCAGAGCAGAAAAAGAAATAAAAGGAATCCAAATTGGAAAAGAAGAGGTCAAACTCTCACTGTTTGCAGATGACATGATCCTCTACATAGAAAACCCTAAAGACGCCACCAGAAAATTACTAGAACTAATCAATGATTATAGTAAAGTTGCAGGATATAAAATCAACACACAGAAATCCCTTGCATTCCTATACACTAATAATGAGAAAACAGAAAGAGAAATTAAGGAAACAATTCCATTCACCATTGTAACAAAAGGAATAAAATACTTAGGAATATATCTACCTAAAGAAACTAAAGACCTATATATAGAAAACTATAAAACACTGGTGAAAGAAATCAAAGAGGACACTAATAGACGGAGAAATATACCATGTTCATGGATTGGAAGAATCAATATAGTGAAAATGAGTATACTACCCAAAGCAATTTATAGATTCAATGCAATCCCTATCAAGCTACCA
>NW_011468678.1:0-512 GCF_000754665.1 Bison bison bison | reverse complement strand
GCAAGAAAGGTTTAACAAGGACCTAGAAGAAATAAAAGAGAGTCAAATATAAAAATGAATAATAGCAATAAATGAAATTAAAAAACACTCTGGAGGCAACAAATAGTAGAATAACAGAGGCAGAAGATAGGATTAGTGAATTAGAAGATAGAATGGTAGAAATAAATGAATCAGAGAGGATAAAAGAAAACAAATTAAAAGAAATGAGGACAATCTCAGAGACCTCCAGGACAATATTAAATGCTACAACATTCGAATCATAGGGGTCCCAGAAGAAGAAGACAAAAAGAAAATGAGAAAATACTTGAGGAGATAATAGTTGAAAACTTCCCTAAAATGGGGAAGGAAATAATCACCCAAGTCCAAGAAACCCAGAGAGTCCCAAACAGGATAAACCCAAGGCGAAACACCCCAAGACACATATTAATCAAATTAACAAAGATCAAACACAAAGAACAAATATTAAAAGCAGCAAGGGAAAAACAACAAATAACACACAAGGGAATTCCCAT
>NW_011468677.1:0-552 GCF_000754665.1 Bison bison bison | reverse complement strand
GGGGGCGGGGGCGGGCGGCGGGGCGGGGGTCGGCGTCCGTGGCGGGGGTGGGGAGGGCGTTCCCCGTTGTCCTCTCGGGGGTCGCCGTGGCGGCTGGGAACGCCCACTGCGTGCGCTCCTGGGTCCCCAAGGATCGGCATCCAGTGGGCGCGGCGGAGGGGTGCGGACCACAGGTCAGGGAACTGGGACTGCGTGGAGCAGGGAACCACGTAGTCGCCCTCTGTTGGCACAACCTGGCGGTCGCAGAAAGGCCTCGCCTTTGGGCTCAAGGCCTTGACCGCTCCACCCCTTTGCTGAAAGGTCAGAGCCGCGCGGTTTTCCCAAGCAGCCTAGTGTCCGCTGCAAGTCCAAGGGCCAGAACCCTGAACTCTGGCCGGCTGGCCCAGCCCTGCTTCTGGCACTTTGGAGGCCAGCGGGCCCTTGACCACCTGCTGGGATGGGAAAGGGAAGGGTCCACAAATTGCACCCTAGAAACTTAGTAGGGTGCATGGGTTTCAAAACCCGGTGGCCGCCCAGGCAGAAAACAAGGGAGGAGGGCACCCTGCTGCCCTT
>NW_011468676.1:0-548 GCF_000754665.1 Bison bison bison | reverse complement strand
CGAGGGGCGGGGGCGGGCGGCGGGGCGGGGGGTCGGCGTCCGTGGGCGGGGGTGGGGGAGGGCTTCCCCGTGGTCCTCTCGGGGGTCGCCGTGGCGGCTGGGAACGCCACTGCGCGCGCTCCTGGGTCCCCAAGGATCGGCATCCAGTGGGCGCGGCGGAGGGGTGCGGACCACAGGTCAGGGAACTGGGACTGCGTGGAGCAGGGAACCACGTAGTCCGCCCTCTGTTGGCACAACCTGGCGGTCGCAGAAAGGCCTCGCCTTTGGGCTCAAGGCCTTTACCGCTCCACCCCTTTGCTGAAAGGTCAGAGCCGCGCGGTTTTCCCAAGCAGCCTAGTGTCCGCTGCAAGTCCAAGGGCCAGAACCCTGATCTCTGGCCGGCTGGCCCAGCCCTGCTTCTGGCACTTTGGAGGCCAGCGGGCCCTTGACCACCTGCTGGGATGGGAAAGGGAAGGGTCCACGAATTGCACCCTAGAAACTTAGTAGGGTGCATGGGTTTCAAAACCCGGTGGCCGCCCAGGCAGAAAACAAGGGAGGAGGGCACCCTG
>NW_011468675.1:0-513 GCF_000754665.1 Bison bison bison | reverse complement strand
AGGAGATGAAGGCCCTCAAGTCGCGATGACGGGGGAGGCTCGGGGTTGTTCTCGAGCGGCGGCCCCAGTGTGCGGTTTCTCACGAGGTACGACGGCGAGGTCAGTGAGCCTCTCGTGGGGCGCCAGGGAAGTCGGGTCTCCATGCGAGTGGCGAGGGGGAAGGCGTCACTGCTCCCGAGCCATGGTAGGGGAATCTGGCCTCGAGACGCGTTGAAGAAGGTCTCTCGAGGTCTTTCCCGGGTTGAGGCAGGAAACCCTGGTTTCCCTCGACTTGTGCAGGTGACCTCAGGGGGCTTCTCATGGTGGCTCTGAGAAGTCAGGGAAACTGGAGGTGGGAGGGGCCTCTCAGGACTCCAAAGGGTTTGGTGCATTGGAAGAGGGCCTCATCTCCAGTTGAGGCAGGAACCGCAGGGTACCTCTGATTTCAGACTCCGATCGCAGGGTCCCTGCAGACTGGGGACAGGAGAGTCAGGCCTCGTCTTGGGTTGAGGCATGGAACTCCGCTTGCCTCTC
>NW_011468674.1:0-533 GCF_000754665.1 Bison bison bison | reverse complement strand
ACCTAAAGCAAACTAGAAAAAGGAAGAAATGAAGAACCCCAGGGTTAGTAAGAAGGAAAGAAATCTTAAAAGTTAGGGCAGAAATAAATGCAAAAGAAACAAAAGAGACCATAGCAAAAATACACAAAGCCAAAAGCTGGTTCTTTGAAAGGATAAATAAAACTGACAAACCATTAGCCAGACTCATCAAGAAACAAAGGGAGAAAAATCAAGTCAATAAAATTAGAAATGAAAATGGAGAGATCACAACAGACAACACAGAAATACAAAGGAGCATAAGAGACTACTATCAGCAATTATATGGCAATAAAATGGACAACATGGAAGAAATGGACAAATTCTTAGAAAAGTACAACTTTCCAAAACTGGACCAGGAAGAAATAGAAAATCTTAACAGACCCATCACAAGCACGGAAATTGAAACTGTAATCAGAAATCTTCCAGCAAACAAAAGCCCAGGTCCAGACGGCTTCACAGCTGAATTCTACCAAATATTTAGAGAAAAGCTAACACCTATCCTACTCAAACTCTTC
>NW_011468673.1:0-503 GCF_000754665.1 Bison bison bison | reverse complement strand
TTGGACTGCAGCGGACACTAGGCTGCTTGGGAAAACCGCGCGGCTCTGACCTTTCAGGCAAAGGGGTGGAGCGGTCAAGGCCTTGAGCCCAAAGGCGAGGCCTTTCTGCGACCGCCAGGTTGTGCTGACAGAGGGCGGACTACGTGGTTCCCTGCTCCACGCAGTCCCAGTTCCCTGACCTGTGGTCCGCACCCCTCCGCCGCGCCCACTGGATGCCGATCCTTGGGGACCCAGGAGCGCACGCAGTGGGCGTTCCCAGCCGCCACGGCGACCCCCGAGAGGACAACGGGGAAGCCCTCCCCCACCCCCGCCAGGAGCCGACCCCCGCCCCGCGCCGCCCCGCCCCTGCCATGCTCCCGGTGCCTTCCCGGCCGCAGTGGGGATCCCCTGAGCACAACTGGGACCGCCCCCCATCCCCGCCACGACCCGATTCCCGACCCGCGCCGCCCGGCTTCGCCCCGCCCCGGGCGCGCTCCCGGTGCGCTGCCCACCTTCACCACGGG
>NW_011468672.1:0-536 GCF_000754665.1 Bison bison bison | reverse complement strand
CAAGAAAGGTTTAACAAGGACCTAGAAGAATAAAAAAAGAAGTCAATATATAAATGAATAATGCAATAAATGAAATTTAAAAAACACTCTGGAGGCAACAAATAGTAGAATAACAGAGGCAGAAGATAGGATTAGTGAATTAGAAGATAGAATGGTAGAAATAAATGAATCAGAGAAGATAAAAGAAAAACAAATTAAAAGAAATGAGGACAATCTCAGAGACCTCGAGGACAATATTAAACGCTACAACATTCGAATCATAGGGGTTCCAGAAGAAGAAGACAAAAAGAAAGACCATGAGAAAATACTTGAGGAGATAATAGTGGAAAAGTTCCCTAAAATGGGGAAGGAAATAATCACCCAAGTCCAAGAAACCCAGAGAGTCCCAAACAGGATAAACCCAAGGAGAAACACCCCAAGACACATATTAATCAAATTAACAAAGATCAAACACAAAGAACAAATATTAAAAGCAGCAAGGGAAAAACAACAAATAACCCACAAGGGAATTCCCATAAGGATAACAGCTGATCTTT
>NW_011468671.1:0-519 GCF_000754665.1 Bison bison bison | reverse complement strand
GTGAGCCTCTCGTGGGGCGCCAGGGAAGTCGGGTCTCCATGCGAGTGGCGAGGGGGAGCGCGTCACTGCTCCCGAGCCATGGTAGGGGAATCTGGCCTCGAGACGTGTTGAAGAAGGTCTCTCGAGGTCTTTCTCGGGTTGAGGCAGGAAACCCTGGGTTCCCTCGACTTGTGCAGGTGACCTCAGGGGGCTTCTCATGGTGGCTCTGAAAAGCCAGGGAAACTGGAGGTGGGAGGGGCCTCTCGGGACTCCACTGGGTTTGGTTCATTGGAAGAGGGCCTCATCTCCAGCTGAGGCAGGAACCGCAGGGTACCTCTGATTTCAGACTCCGATCGCAGGTTCCCTGCAGACTGGGGACAGGAGAGTCAGGCCTCGTCTTGGGTTGAGGCATGGAACTCCGCTTGCCTCTCGAGATGTCCCCGGGGAGAGAGGCTGCTTGTCGAGCTGTATTTGGAACCTGGGGTTTTTCCCGAACGATGCACGGGAAAACTGCCCCTTCGTGTGGACTTCATTCACAGG
>NW_011468670.1:0-834 GCF_000754665.1 Bison bison bison | reverse complement strand
CCTCCCGCCTGCAGACCTGGGTTGCCTCCGCGCGGCCGCGAGCCCCTCCGCATTCGCATTCGGCTTCCAGGACACCCGACGACCGGCGAGTCCCGTCTCCACCTGGGGCTCCTTTGGCTTGCCTCAGGCAATCCCGGGGCTTGCACCGACTCCAGCCAGAGCCCCGGCCCCCGCCCCGCCCCCTGCCTCGAGGCGATCGCGCATGCGCATGTGCGCGCGCACGCACAGATAGATGTGCCCAAACGGGGCATCTATCTTGTTCACTTATACCGTGGGTGGATCTATGCCTGGGAGTCGGACTGCTGGACCATAGGCTACTTCCACTTTTAGTTCCTTCGGGAACCTCCATATTCTTTTCCATACCGGCTCTACCCACGCCCATTCCTACTCACCGTGGAGGAGAGTTCCCTTTGCTCCACATCTTCTCCAGCATCGGTTATTGACAGACATCGCAGTGAGGCCCAGCCGGACTCATGTGAAGTGGTCCCTCCTTGGAGTTTGGAGTTGAGCCTCTCCAATCATTAGTGACGTGGAGCAAGATGACCTTTTGGAAATGCAGATGCAATGCTGTCACCTCCCTGCTCCAACGGCTCTCGTATTTTCCCAGCATATTGAAGATACGACCACTTCCCTTCAGGCCTGCTCCTCACGTTCTTCTCTGATGTCTTTTGCCTGGAATGCCCTCTGCACTCTTTGGCTTCCATCCCATAGGGCATTTTTCGTTTCTTGAATGTCCTAAGTTTCCCTGGTCACATAGCCTTCCAAGATGCTCTTTTCCCTGCCTGAAATTCTTCCTGCATCTCAACCCTGGTTTACCTAGGTTCAACCTATGGA
>NW_011468669.1:0-528 GCF_000754665.1 Bison bison bison | reverse complement strand
AGATATAACGATATAGTCAATTTTACCTTAGTACAAACCGAGGCACTATGTAACATTTTGTGACTTCATGTTGATGACTCTTAGACATGTCTACAGTAGAGGAAGCTAAAAACAAACTACTAGATATTTAAGTATTGACTAGTTCCCAGTTCACGGGACTCTGACATTCCCTGAGGTCAAAGTTTCTTGTATTGGAAGCAGTGGGTTTGCAAGGGCTGCCTTGTCTTGAGACCATTGAAATAAGAACTCAGAACTTGAGCACTATTATCAAAAATCACAAGGCTCACACTGACACAGACATCAATCCAGACAGACAAGACAAGACATCTTCCAGTTTTCCGCCTGAGATGGAAAAGATTTCTTTGAGCCGTTTTTTCTGGGGTAGTGGGGGGTGGGGCTGGCGGCCAGGCAGGCTTTGGGAAGGAGCTCCTGGTTTGGAATTGCATATGAAAAGAACCAGCTTTCCGGGTTCCAAGGAATCAAGTTTCCTTGCAAACCAACTTTGTCCGGTTCTAGAGAATATCATGG
>NW_011468668.1:0-502 GCF_000754665.1 Bison bison bison | reverse complement strand
CATAAGCAACAAGGATCTTATTGAACAGCATAGCAAAATATGGTCATAGTTTTTAATAACTTTAAAGGAATATAATTTATGAAAGTATTGACCCACTATGCTGTTACACCTAAAACTAATATCATATTGTAAACCAGCTGTATTTCAATTAAAATATAAAATAAAGAAGTTAAGCACTAACCAATGTCTGCATTGAACTCACAATTTGATACTTACATGTGACTTTCTTAAGCTTTTGCGAGAGGTATTTTGAACAGAAAATCTAACATCTGAGATTTAATAATAGCCAATGATTGTATGTTTCTATCTTTAGTTGTAAACAGTTATGTTACAGTAAACTAGCTCTTCAGAATAAATTACAAAACCTTAATATAGCATTTGTCAATTTTTGTAATATAAATACTCCCACAATGGTCAATTTCAACATACTGAACATTTGAACTGAGACTTGGGAGAAATTTGGACACTTGGCACTTGCAGAGCAGTATAAACTTGATTCAGC
>NW_011468667.1:0-541 GCF_000754665.1 Bison bison bison | reverse complement strand
AAGGTTCCAAATACAGCTCGACAAGCGGCCTCCTCTCCCCAGGGACATCTCGAGAGGCAAGCGGAGTTCCATGCCTCAACCCAAGACGAGGCCTGACTCTCCTGTCCCCAGTCTGCAGGGACCCTGCGATCGGAGTCTGAAATCAGAGGTACCCTGCGGTTCCTGCCTCAACTGGAGGTGAGGCCCTCTTCCAATGCACCAAACCCAGTGGGGTCCCTAGAGGCCCCTCCCACCTCCAGTTTCCCTGGCTTCTCAGAGCCACCATGAGAAGCTCCCTGAGGTCACCTACACAAGTCGAGGGAACCCAGGGTTTCCTGCCTCAACCCGAGAAAGACCTCGAGAGACCTTCTTCCACGCGTCTCGAGGCCAGATTCCCCTACCATGGCTCGGGAGCAGTGACGCGCTCCCCCTCGCCACTCGCATGGAGACCCGACTTCCCTGGCGCCCCACGAGAGGCTCACTGACCTTCGCCGTCGTACCTCGTGAGAAACCGCACACTGGGGCCGCCGCTCGAGAACAACCCCGAGATTCCCCCGTCATC
>NW_011468666.1:0-500 GCF_000754665.1 Bison bison bison | reverse complement strand
AGATATATTTTTTGGTCATTAACTATCTATTGTTTGTTAGAGTTAGTATTTACCCTCTACAGTTACCTCTATTTTGGTCTTTACTTGTTTTTTATATTTCCATCAGAGTACTACTTTCTTTTTCCAAAGTCACTGCCTTAATATTTTTTTTAGTTCATGTGTGTGGGTGATGAGTGGTCTCATTTCCATTTGCCCTCAAAGTCTCTATTTTGCTTTCACTTTCGAAGAGAGTTTTTTGTTGGATGTAGAATTCCAGGTTGGTGGTTATTTGTTTTTCAGCATTTTACAGATGCCAGTCCATTATCTTCTGACTTCCTTGTTCTTGAAAAGTCAGCTCTCAGTGTTGTTGTGCCGTTAAAAGCCACACCCTTTTTCCTCTGAGTGCTTGAACATTTGCTTCTTGCCTTAGGCACCCGCAGAGCTGCTGAAACCAATGTGTGGTTTTCATTTTTGACTCAATGCTCTGATTCTTGAACCAACTCTTACCACTGTTGCTGTCA
>NW_011468665.1:0-518 GCF_000754665.1 Bison bison bison | reverse complement strand
ATCAATCCAGACAGACAGACAAGACTACTTCCAGTTTCGCCTGAGATGGAAAAGTTCTTTGAGCCGTTTTTTCTGGGGAGTGGGGGGTGGGGCTGGCGGCCAGGCAGGCTTTGGGAAGGAGCTCATGGTTTGGAATTGCATATGAAAAGAACCAGCTTTCCGGGTTCCAAGGAATCAAGTTTCCTTGCAAACCAACTTTGTCCGGTTCTAGAGAATATCATGGACCCTCCTAGGTCAGGTCATCTTTCCTTTCCGTAGCCCTCGTTTGATCCCTGAATTCTAGACAGCTTGGATTGCCTCTGTGGGCTGGATGGATTGTCCTCCCGTTTCACCGGGCGGCGGCAGCGAGGTCCCAGAGGCTCTCCTGGAACCGGGCGTGGGGGCGGGGCTCACCGGGAGCCCGTGGTGAAGGTGGGCAGCGCACCGGGAGCGCGCCCGGGGCGGGGCGAAGCCGGGCGGCGCGGGTCGGGAACCGGGTCGCGGCGGGGATGGGGGGCGGTCCCAGTTGTGCTCCGGGG
>NW_011468664.1:0-666 GCF_000754665.1 Bison bison bison | reverse complement strand
GCTGGTGCTTCCCCGCCCAGACTAAGCGCCGGCACGGAGGGAAGTCAGGGTCCCCGGTGCCCCTGGGCTTGGGGAGGCGGCTCCACAGCCAGAGTGTTGCTCGTTTGTGCCCAGAAAGCGCCTGCCAGACCGGGCCTTCCCTGGAGCTGTCCTCCCGCCTAGAGGCAGGTGGATGTGCTGTGCGGGCTTCCCCTGTGCGTTTGGGCTCCCTAGCACAGCCGCAGCGCAGGGGAACCAGCCCATGATCAGTGAGCTCCGGGCAGTATTTTGGTCCCAGGTTTGGAGCCCAATGCCCGGAACGCGGGAGAGAAGAGGCTGGCTGCCGGCGGGTGCTTGCAAGCCTGTTACTGGGAAGGACCGAGTGAGCTTCCACACCGGCGGAGCTCCAGCTCTGCGCCCAGGCGCGATAGCACAGAGCCCCGGCCGAGAGGCTGCTCTGGGCTGGGCGAGCCTCCCCAAGCCCTGCCCGGCTTCTAGCGTTCGCGCCCGGGAAGGAGCAGGCTGCGGGAGTGTGGGAGACGTGACCGGTGCCTGACTGGTGCCTCAGCTCAGCTCTCGCCTTCCCTTCGGACCTAGGAGCCAGGCGTCCTTGCAGAGGGCTTAGGGGCTGGGGGTGTGCACACTGCCAAAGCCTCCCGCAGGGAGAGCTCTTTCCGAGGGAAAGGA
>NW_011468663.1:0-528 GCF_000754665.1 Bison bison bison | reverse complement strand
AGAGTCCAAAGGGGGAGAGAGCAGTCAAAGCCAGTAATCTCGCTCCCATGTAAAAATAGGGTACTGAAGATTGGGTTCTTAAAGGTACAAAATTGATAACAAATACCAAAAAAGCAAAGATTAAAAATACTAGAGTAGAGGTTGGATTTTCAAAAATACAATATTAAAGAAAGAAAAAAAGTACACAAAAATTATAAAATATATATATATATAAATGAAATTTGCTTTAAAAAATAGGGTCTTTTTTTTTTGCAAAGTAATAGTAGGTTATAGAAATGAAAATTAAAGGCGTAATAGAGGACTTAAAATTAAAAAAAAAAGAATAATCATAAAAATAGTAAAAATATATCTAGGACTTTCTCTGGTGTTGTGGGCAGTGTGGGGTCAGTTCATTTTCGGATAGTTCCCTGGTCCGGCTTATATTTCTCAAGATCTATAGGCCCCTTCCTATGTAGTCAGTACTAACTACAGGGTTTTAATCTATTGCACCTGTTACTTCCAAGGCAGTTCCCTCTGTTTTAGCTTCTT
>NW_011468662.1:0-516 GCF_000754665.1 Bison bison bison | reverse complement strand
GAGAGGCCGCTTGTCGAGCTGTATTTGGAACCTGGCGTTTTTTTCCGAACGACGCACGGAAAACTGCCCTTCGTGTTGACTTCATTCACAGGGTGGAGTTCGGAGAGGTGTCCGGGCATCGGGTTCTTATCAAGAGGGGACCGGGAAATCGGGGTCCTACGGAATGTGGAACCACCCACGAGGCCACGTCTGGACTGTCTTCGTGAGACCGGCCTCATCCTGAGGTGCGACCGGAAGGTCGGGAACCCCTTCCAGACAAAGCAGGGGAGTCGACCCTCCTGTCCAGATCAGGAGGGGAGAAAGGGCTCAGAGGAGGGGGTGCCGGAAATCCTCAGTGTTCCTCTCGAGGGAGACCGTGATTTCCGGGAACTTTGTGGGTCGCATCAAGGGTGCCAAGTGCCCTTACGACCACCAGTTCCTAACGTGGGACTTCTCCTGAGACGCTGTCGCGGGAAAGGGCTTCATCTTGCGATGACGGGAGAGCCACGTGGTTTTCTTAAGTTACGGCGGGGAATT
>NW_011468661.1:0-520 GCF_000754665.1 Bison bison bison | reverse complement strand
AGAAGTCAGGGGAAACTGGAGTTGGGAGGGGCCGTCTCGGGAGTCCACTGGGTTTGGTGCATTGGAAGAGGGCCTCATCTCCAGTTGAGGCAGAAGCTCAGGTTCCTCTGATTTCAGACTCGGATCGCAGGGTCCCTGCAGACTTGGGACAGGAGAGACAGGCCTCGTCTTGGGTTGAGGCATGGAACTCCGCTTGCCTCTCGAGGTGTCCCCGGGGAGAGAGGCCACTTGTCGAGCTGTATTTGGAACCTGGGGATTTTTCTGGACGATGCACGGGCGAGTCACTGCCCCTCCGTGTTGACTTCACTCACAGGGTGCAGTTCGCAGAGGTGTCCGGGCATCGGGTACTTATCAAGAGGGGACCGGGAAATCGGGGTCCTTCGGAAAGTGGAACCACCCACGAGGCCAGGTCTGGAATGTCGTAGTGAGACCGGCCTCATCCTGAGGTGCGACCGGAAGGTCGGAACCCCTTCCAGACAAAGCAGGGGAGTCGACCCTCCTGTCGAGATCAGGAGGGTAG
>NW_011468660.1:0-509 GCF_000754665.1 Bison bison bison | reverse complement strand
GAGAAGTCAGGGAAACTGGAGGTGGGGGGTGGCGGCCTCTCGGGACGTCCACGGGGTTTGGTGCATTGGAAGAGGGCCTCATTTCCAGTTGAGGCAGGAACCTCAGGGTTCCTCTGATTTCAGACTCCGATCGCAGGGTCCCTGCAGACTGGGGACAGGAGAGTCAGGCCTCGTCTTGGGTTGAGGCGTGGAACTCCGCTTTCCCCTCGAGGTGTCCCCGGGGAAAGAGGCCACTTGTCGAGCGGTATTTGGAACCTGGGGTTCTTTTCCGGACGATGCACGGGCGAGTCACTGCCCCTTCGTGTTGACTTCATTCACAGGGTGGAGTTCGGAGAGGTGTCCGGGCATCGGGTTCTTACCAAGAGGGGACCGGGAAATCGGGGTGCTTCGCAGTCTGGAAGCACACACGAGGCCACGTCTGGAATGTCGTCGTGAGACCGGCCTCATCCTGAGGTGCGACCGGAAGGTCGGGAACCCCTTCCAGACAAAGCAGGGGAGTCGACCCTCCT
>NW_011468659.1:0-533 GCF_000754665.1 Bison bison bison | reverse complement strand
TAGATGAGGTCTATTGGCCCTGCAGTCACTCGAGAGCAATCCCAGCTTTCCTTCGCAACTCGAATGGAAGATTGGACTTCCCTGGGCCAACACAAGAGGCATCCTGAATTCCCCGTCGTAACTCGAGAATCCTGCCGCAACTCGAGAAAATCGACGTGGTTCCCCCGTCATCGCAAGATGTAGCCCTGTGCCGCTACAGCGTCTCAGGAGAAGTCCCACTTTAGGAATTGGAGTTCGAAACGGTACTTGTCACCCTCGATGCGACCCACAAAGTGCCCCGACATCCCGGTCTCCCTCGAGAGGAACACCGAAGTTTTCTGGCACCACTTCCTCTGAGCCTCTTCTACCCTCCTGATCTGGACAGGAGGGTCGACTCCTCTGCTTTGTCTGGAAGGGGTTCCCGACCTTCCGGTCGCACCTCAGGATGAGGCCGGTCTCACGACGACATTCCAGACGTGGCCTCGTGGGTGGTTCCACATTCCGAAGGACCCCGATTTCCCGGTCCCCTCTTGATAAGAACCCGATGCCCGGAC
>NW_011468658.1:0-546 GCF_000754665.1 Bison bison bison | reverse complement strand
GCAGGACTGGGGACAGGAGAGTCAGGCCTCGTCTTGGGTTGAGGCATGGAACTCCGCTTGCCTCCTCGAGATGTCCCCGGGGAGAGAGGCCGCTTGTCGAGCTGTATTTGGAACCGGGGTTTTTTCCGTAACGGGGCACGGAAAAACTGCCCCTTCGTGTGGACTTCATTCACAGGGTGGAGTTCGGAGAGGTGTCCGGGCATCGGGTTCTTATCAAGAAGGGACCGGGAAATCGGGGTGCTTCGCAACGTGGAACCACCCACGAGGCCACGTCTGGAATGTCGTCGTGAGACCGGCCTCATCCTGAGGTGCGACTGGAAGGTCGGGAACCCCTTCCAGACAAAGCAGGGGAGTCGACCCTCCTGTGGAGACCAGGAGGGTAGAAGGGGCTCAGAGGAAGTGGTGCCGGAAAACCTCGGTGTTCCTCTCCATGGAGACCGGGAGGCCGGGGAACTTTGTGGGGGCGCATCAAGGGTGCCAAGTACCGTTTCGACCTCCAGTTCCTCACGTGGGACTTCTCCTGAGACGCTGTAGCGGGAAAGGGCT
>NW_011468657.1:0-555 GCF_000754665.1 Bison bison bison | reverse complement strand
AACCACGTGATTAGTGCATGATTAGTCACGTGATCTGTGCCTGACCAGGCACGTGGTCAGTGTATGATCAGCCACGTGATCAGTGCATGATATAGACGTGATCAGTGCATGATATAACGTGATCAGTGCATGATCAGTCACGTGGTCAGTGCATGATCAGTCACCTGATCAGTGCATGATCAGTCACGTGATCAGTTCATGATCAGCCACGTGATCAGGGCCTGTTGAGCTGGGTGATTACTCTCTGCTCGTCTGCTTGACAATTGCCAGCTGAGCTTCACGATTCCTGCCTGTCATCTGCTTGACACTTGCCAGCTGTGCTGCGTAATTCCTGCCTGCTCATCTACTTGATTATTGCCAGCTGAGCAGCATGATACCTCCCAGCTGAGTTCCATGATTACTGCCTGCTGACTGATTCCTGCCTACTCAGCTCTTTGTTCATTGCCTCCAGAGGCATATGATCAGTGTATGATAGCAAACATGATCAGCGCATGATCAGTCACATGATCAGCACCATTAAGTCACTTGATCACTACATGATAGGCATGTGATCAG
>NW_011468656.1:0-562 GCF_000754665.1 Bison bison bison | reverse complement strand
TGCTACAACATTCGAATCATAGGGGGTCCAGAAGAAGAAAGACAAAAAGAAAGACCATGAGAAAATACTAGAGGAGATAATAGTTGAAAACTTCCTAAACTGGGGAAGGAAATAATCACCCAAGTCCAAGAAACCCCAGAGAATCCCAAACAGGGATAAACCCCAAGGCGAAAACAACCCAAAGACACATATTAATCAAAATTTAACAAAGATCAAAACACAAAGAACAAATATTAAAAAGCAGCAAGGGAAAAACACAAAATAACACACAAGGGAATTTCCATAAGGGATAACAGCTGATCTTTCAATAGAAACTCTTTCAAGCCAGGAGGGAATGGCAAGACATACTTAAAATGATGAAAGAAAATAACCTACAGCCCAGATTATTGTACCCAGCAAGGATTTCATTCAAGTATGAAGGAGAAAACAAAAGCTTCTCAGACAAGCAAAAGCTGAGAGAATTCTGCACCACCAAACCAGCTCTCCAACAAATACTAAAGGATATTCTCTAGACAGGAAACACAAAAATGGTGTATAAATTCGAACCCAAAACAATAAAGTA
>NW_011468655.1:0-524 GCF_000754665.1 Bison bison bison | reverse complement strand
ACTGTTTCTTTTTTTACGTCTTTACTAGGCTTGCCACTTTCTATGAAAAAAACAGTCCTCCTTCTCCAAGTCAGATAAAGAGAAGGCAGTATGACCAGTGCCAGGTACTGATTTGGTAAATGTACAGACTCTAAAGAGAAAAATTAGTGAAGATGTTGATAAATTAAATGCAACGGTCAAAGAAAAGGGGAATTTCAATGTAAAAGAACAATTAAAAGATGGCAATTGGTTAATTTGTTATCTAATTTTTCTCACTAACAATCTTATACGATTTGAAGACTAATATTTACTTTCCTTAGCACTTGCTTTAATAAATATTAATATGGGAACATGATTATCATAATTAAAATAAATTTATTGATTTCCAACATGCACAGGTTGTTTAAGCAAATTTACTTTCTATACTCGGCTGTGGCTAAGTCGCTTCAGTCGTGTCCAACTCTGTGAGACCCCATAGACAGCAGACCACCAGGCTCCCCCATCCCTGGGACTCTCCAGGCAAGAACACTGGAGTGGGTTGCCAT
>NW_011468654.1:0-505 GCF_000754665.1 Bison bison bison | reverse complement strand
TCCCACTATCTATTCACAAGCCTGCCTAAATCATTGACTTCTAGCCACCTTTGGGATGCCAGTGACCACCACCCTTACCAGGCCGCAGAGGAGAGAAAACACTTACCACAGAGGTCCGGGTAAGGAACAAGGAACTAACAAGCTCCCACCAACCAGGATTCTGCAGAGGTCAACAAGAGGTCAGCAAGAGATGGGAGACTGCAGTCCAGAGGTCCTAGCAACTTCCAGCGAGCAGCAAAGACCCAGCATAGTCAAAACGAATTCAATGTTACCCAAAACAAATAAATCAACGGACAGAAGTTCTTGGAACACATGACTGAGGTTAGGGGTGAGGCAGTACATGTATGTGCCAGGATACTCTTAAAGTATACTCTTAACATAGATGAGGAGAACAAGGTAGGAGGAAAACTTACTGTTTGGTTCAGGTCGCTTCTGAGCCTTTTGGGGGAACCGACCTGAAGCCAGAGTCTAGCCGAAATACACAGGCTTTGAACATCGCTGAAGA
>NW_011468653.1:0-511 GCF_000754665.1 Bison bison bison | reverse complement strand
TCAGGATCGAGGCCGGTCTCACGAAGACATTCCAGACGTGGCCTCGTGGGTGGTTCCACATTCTGTAGGACCCCCGATTTCCCGGTCCCCTCTTGAGAAGAACCCGATGCCCGGACACCTCTCCGAACTCCACCCTGTGAATGAAGTCCACACGAAGGGGCAGTTTTTCCGTGCGCCGTTTGGAAAAAAAACCCAGGTTCCAAATACAGCTCGACAAGCGGCCTCTCTCCCCGGGGACATCTCGAGAGGCAAGCGGAGTTCCATGCCTCAACCCAAGACGAGGCCTGACTCTCCTGTCCCCAGGCTGCAGGGACCCTGCGATCGGAGTCTGAAATCAGAGGTACCCTGCGGTTCCTGCCTCAACTGGAGATGTGGCCCTCTTCCAATGCACCAAACCCAGTGGAGTCCGAGATGCCCCTCCCACCTCCAGTTTCCCTGGCTTCTCAGAGCCACCATGAGAAGCCCCCTGAGGTCACCTGCACAAGTCGAGGGAACCCAGGGTTTCCTGCCT
>NW_011468652.1:0-518 GCF_000754665.1 Bison bison bison | reverse complement strand
ACATATAATACAAATTAACAAAGATACAAACACAAAGAACAAATATTAAAAGACAGACAAGGGAAAAACAACAAATAACACACAAGGGAATTCCCATAAGGATAACAGCTGATCTTTCAATGAAACTCTTCAAGCCAGGAGGGAATGGCAAGACATACTTAAAATGATGAAAGAAAATAGCCTACAGCCCAGATTATTGTAGCCAGCAAGGATCTCATTCAAGTATGAAGGAGAAATCAAAAGCTTTTAAGACAAGCAAAAGCTGAGAGAATTCTGCACCACCAAACCAGCTCTCCAACAAATACTAAAGGATATTCTCTAGACAGGAAACACAAAAATGGTGTATAAATTTGAACCCAAAACAATAAAGTAAATGGCAATGGGATCATACTTATCAGTAATTACCTTAAATGTAAATGGGTTGAATGCCCCAACCAAAAGACAAAGACTGGCTGAATGGATACAAAAACAAGACCCCTACATATGTTGTCTACAAGAGACCCACCTCAAAACAGGGG
>NW_011468651.1:0-517 GCF_000754665.1 Bison bison bison | reverse complement strand
TGATTCCTGCCTGGTCACGTGCTTGATTATTGCCAGTTGAGCAGCATGATTCGTCACTGCTGAGCTCCATGCTTATTGCCTGCTGATTGCGTGGTTCGTGTCTGCTCAGCTCTTTGAGTATTGCCTCCTGAGGTCCCTGTTCCGGTCACCACCTGCCGGGGACCAGCCCCAACTGATCCAGGGTATTCGAAGGAGAGATGGCCTAGGCGACTACTTATATGCTAATCAGAGATGTCAAGAATAATAGTATGAGGAGAGCTCAGTAGGAAAATTCGGTGGAGAAAAGAGACTGAGTAGCTTGGTTTACGCGGAAGACCAATCAAACTTCAAGACAAGAAGTTTGCACCACTTACGTAGGCCGCAGGCGCCCTCTCGAATAGCGAAAGGTGCCTCACCCTAGACACCTTCTCGAGGGGGCCTTAGCAGCCCAGGCATAATTAGTAAGCGTGGTGGGTTCCGCGCTCCAGATGGAGACTCAGCTGGAAGTTAAAGGGAAGAATGACAAGGAACTTTATAT
>NW_011468650.1:0-509 GCF_000754665.1 Bison bison bison | reverse complement strand
GGTCCCCGTCATCGCAAGATGTAGCCCTGTGCCGCTACAGCGTCTCAGGTGAAGTCCCACCGTTTAGGAATTGGAGTTCGAAACGGTACTTGTCACCCTTGATGCGACCCACAAAGTGCCCCGACATCCCGGTCTCCCTCGAGAGGAACACCGAAGTTTTCCCGGCACCACATCCTCTGAGCCTCTTCTACCCTCCTGATCTGGACAGGAGGGTCGACTCCTCTGCTTTGTCTGGAAGGGGTTCCCGACCTTCCGGTCGCACCTCAGGATGAGGCCGGTCTCACGACGACATTCCAGACGTGGCCTCGTGGGTGGTTCCACATTCCGAAGGACCCCGATTACCCGGTCCCCTCTTGATAAGAACCCGATGCCCGGACACCTCTTCGAACTCCACCCTGTGAATGAAGTCAACAGGAAGGGGCAGTGACTCGCCCGTGCATCATCGGGAAAAGACCCCCAGGTTCCAAATACCGCTCGACAAGTGGCCTGTCTCCCCGGGAACACCTCGA
>NW_011468649.1:0-535 GCF_000754665.1 Bison bison bison | reverse complement strand
GTCTGCAGGGACCCTGCGATCGGAGTCTGAAATCACGAGGAACCCTGAGGTTCCTGCCTCAACTGGAGATCGAGGCCCTCTTCCAATGCACCAAACCCCGTCGGAGTCCCGAGACGGCCACCCCCCCCACCTCCAGTTTCCCTGACTTCTCAGAGCCACCATGAGAAGCCCCCTGAGGTCACCTGCACAAGTCTAGGGAAGCCAGGGGTTCCTGCCTCAACCCGAGAAAGACCTCGAGAGACCTTCTTCAACACGTCTCGAGGCCAGGTTCCCTACCATGACTCCAGAGCAATGACGCGCTCCCCTCGCCACTCGCATGGAGACCCGACTTCCCTGGCGCCCCACGAGAGGCTCACTGACCTCGCCGTCGTACCTCGTGAGAAACCGCACCCTGGGGCCGCCGCTCGAGAACCACCCCGAGACTCCCCCGTCATCGCGGAGATGAGGGCCTTCGTCTCCTGCATGGCCTAGAGGCCAACCTCGCGACCTCTCTCCAAACGCCTCAGGAGGCTTGACTCCCTTTAGTCCACCCAGT
>NW_011468648.1:0-567 GCF_000754665.1 Bison bison bison | reverse complement strand
CGATCGCAGGGTCCCTGCAGACTGGGGGACAGGAGAGTCAGGCCTCGTCTTGGGTTGAGCATGGAACTCCGCTTGCCTCTCGAGGTGTCCCCAGGGAGAGAGGCCCACTTGTCGAGCGGTATTTGGAACCTGGGGGTCTTTTCCGGACGATGCACGGGCGAGTCACTGCCCCTTCGTGTTGACTTCATTCACAGGGTGGAGTTCGGAGAGGTGTCCGGGCATCGGGTTCTTACCAAGAGGGGACCGGGAAATCGGGGTGCTTCGCAATGTGGAAGCACCCACGAGGCCACGTCTGGAATGTCGTCGTGAGACCGGCCTCATCCTGAGGTGCGACCGGAAGGTCGGGAACCCCTTCCAGACAAAGCAGGGGAGTCGACCCTCCTGTGGAGATCAGGAGGGTAAAAGGAGCTCAGAGGAAGTGGTGCCGGAAAACCTCGGTGTTCCTCTCCAGGGAGACCGGGATGCCGGGGAACTTTGTGGGGGCGCATCAAGGGTGCCAAGTACCGTTTCGGCCTCCAAATCCTAACGTGGGACTTCTCCTGAGACGCTGTAGCGGGAAAGGGCTTC
>NW_011468647.1:0-521 GCF_000754665.1 Bison bison bison | reverse complement strand
GGAGCGGTAAAGGCCTTGAGCCAAAGGCGAGGCCTTTCTGCGACGCCAGGTTGTGCCAACAGAGGGCGGACTACGTGGTTCCCTGCTCCACGCAGTCCCAGTTCCCTGACCTGTGGTCCGCACCCCTCCGCCGCGTCCCACTGGAATGCCGATCCTTGGGGACCCAGGAGCGCGTCGCAGTGGGCGTTCCCAGCCGCCACGGCGACCCCCGAGAGGACAACGGGGAAGCCCTCCCCCACCCCCGCCAGGAGCCGCCCCCGCCCCGCGCCGCCCCGCCCCTGCCATGCTCCCGGTGCCTTCCCCAGCCGCAGTGGGGATCCCCGGAGCACAACTGGGACCGCCCCCCATCCCCGCCGCGACCCGGTTCCCGACCCTCGCCGCCCGGCTTCGCCCCGCCCCGGGCGTGCTCCCAGTGCGCTGCCCACCTTCACCACGGGCTCCCGGTGAGCCCCGCCCCCCACGCCCGGTTCCAGGAGAGCCTCTGGGACCTCGCTCCCGCCGCCCGGTGAAAACGGGAGGAC
>NW_011468646.1:0-579 GCF_000754665.1 Bison bison bison | reverse complement strand
GGTCCACCCAGTGAGCTCCAAGAGATACCCGTCGCGACTCGAGAGCAGAGCGGGGTTCTTTGCTTCCACTCGAGATGAATGCCTGTCTCCCCGGGTGCGTCTGCAATGCAACCCCGAGAACCCCGGTCGCCCCTGGAGAGGAACATTGGCTTCTGGACACAAGCCTAGATGAGGTCTGTTGGCCCTGCAGTCACTCGAGTGCCAATCCCCAGCTTTCCTTCGCAACTCGAATGGAAGATTGGACTCCCTGGGCCAACACAAGAGGCCATCCCGAATTCCCCGTCGTAACTCGAGAATCCCGCCGCAACTCGAGAAAAACCACGTGGTTCCCCCGTCATCGCAAGATGAAGCCCTTTCCCGCTACAGCGTCTCAGGAGAAGTCCCACGTTAGGAATTGGAGGTCGAAACGGTACTTGGCACCCTTGATGCGCCCCCACAAAGTTCCCCGGCATCCCGGTCTCCCTGGAGAGGAACACCGAGGTTTTCCGGCACCACTTCCTCTGAGCCCCTTCTACCCTCCTGATCTCCACAGGAGGTTCGACTCCCCTGCTTTGTCTGGAAGGGGTTCCCGACCTTCCG
>NW_011468645.1:0-509 GCF_000754665.1 Bison bison bison | reverse complement strand
CAGAGGAACCCTGAGGTTCCTGGCTCAACTGGAGATCGAGGCCCCTCTTCCAATGCACCAAACCCAGTGGAAGTCCCGAGAGGCCCCTCCCACCTCCTGTTTCCCTGACTTCTCAGAGCCACCATGAGAAGCCCCCTGAGGTCACCTGCACAAGTCGAGGGACCCCAGGGTGTCGTGCCTCAACCCGAGAAAGACCTCGAGAGACCTTCTTCAACACGTCTCGAGGCCAGATTCCCCTACTATGACTTGAGAGCAATGACGCGCTCCCCCTCGCCATTCGCATGGAGACCCGACGTCCTTGGCGCCCCACGAGAGACTCACTGACCTCGCCGTCGTACCTCGCGAGAAACCGCACACTGGGGCCGCCGCTCGAGAACAACCCCGAGCCTCCCCCGTCATCGCGACTTGAGGGCCTTCGTCTCCTGTATGGCCTAGAGACCAATCTCTCGACCTCCCTCCAAACGCCTCAGGAGGCTTGACTCCCTTTAGTCCACCCAGTGAGCTCCAAG
>NW_011468644.1:0-527 GCF_000754665.1 Bison bison bison | reverse complement strand
GAGTCAGGCCTCGTCTTGGGTTGAGGCATGGAACTCCGCTTGCCTCTCGAGATGTCCCCGGGGAGAGAGGCCGCTTGTCGAGCTGTATTTGGAACCGGGGTTTTTTTCTGAACGGTGCACGGAAAACTGCCCCTTCGTGTGGACTTCATTCACAGGGTGGAGTTCGGAGAGGTGTCCGGGCATCGGGTTCTTCTCAAGAGGGGACCGGGAAATCGGGGTCCTACGGAACGTGGAACCACCCACGAGGCCACGTCTGGAATGTCTTCGTGAGACCGGCCTCATCCTGAGGTGCGACCGGAAGGTCGGGAACCCCTTCCAGACAAAGCAGGGGAGTCGACCCTCCTGTCCAGATCAGGAGGGGAGAAAGGGCTCACAGGAGGGGGTGCCGGAAAACCTCAGTGTTCCTCTCGAGGGAGACCGGGATTTCGGGGAACTTTGTGGGTCGCATCAAGGGTGCCAAGTGCCCTTTCGACCTCCAATTCCTAACGGGGGACTTCTCCTGAGACGCTGTAGCGGGAAAGGGCTTC
>NW_011468643.1:0-503 GCF_000754665.1 Bison bison bison | reverse complement strand
GCAGCATTGGCGCTCGCCAACACCTTATACCTGAGCTGCTCGGACCTGGGAAGAGCACAAAACGCAGCCCCAACTGAGTCTGCGCCTCTGAGGACTACCTGAGTGCCTGAACCTGAGCGGCTTGGACCTAGGAGGTGCATGCAACCCAGGGCCAGCCTCGGATTGTTCCCGGCGGAACAACCTAGAGCCTGAGCAGTGTGGGCAGGGAGGCTACACGCGCCGTGAGCGGGGGCAGACCCAGTGTGGCTGAGGTACTGCGAGCGCACGCCAGTGTCATTTGTTTTGCAGCATCCCTCCCTCCCTCCCCATAGCGCGACTGAACAAAGAGAAGAAATACAGCTCCACCCACCAGAACACCGACACAAGCTTCCCTAACCAGGAAACCTTGACAAGCCACCTCTACATACCTACACACAGTGAGGAAACGCCACAATAAAGAGAACTCCACAAACTGCCAGAATACAGAAAGGACTCCCAAACTCAGCAATTTAAACAAGATGAAG
>NW_011468642.1:0-510 GCF_000754665.1 Bison bison bison | reverse complement strand
GCTGGGGATTGCTCTCGAGTGACTGCAGGGCCAATAGACCTCATCTAGGCTTGTGTCCAGAAGCCAATGTTCCTCTCCAGGGGCGACCGGGATCTCGGGGTTGCATTCCAGACGCACCCGGGGAGACAGGCATTCATCTCGAGTGGAAGCAAAGAACCCCGCTCTGCTCTCGAGTCGCGACGGGTATCTCTTGGAGCTCACTGGGTGTACTAAAGGGAGTCAAGCCTCCTGAGGCGTTTGGAGAGAGGTCGCTAGATTGGCATCTATGCCATGCAGGAGACGAAGGCCCTCATCTCCGCGATGACGGGGGAGTCTCGGGGTGGTTCTCGAGCGGCGGGCCCAGGGTGCGGTTTCTCACGAGGTACGACGGCGAGGTCAGTGAGCCTCTCGTGGGGCGCCAGGGAAGTCGGGTCTCCATGCGAGTGGCGAGGGGGAGCGCGTCATTGCTCTCGAGTCATGGGAGGGGAATCTGGCCTCGAGACGTGTTGAAGAAGGTCTCTCGAGGTGTTT
>NW_011468641.1:0-525 GCF_000754665.1 Bison bison bison | reverse complement strand
GAGACCAATCTCGCCACCTCTCTCCAACGCCTCAGCAGGCTTGACTCCCTTGAGTCCACCCAGTGAGCTCCAAGAGATACCCGTCGCGATTCGAGAGCAGAGCGGGTTCTTTGCTTCCACTCGAGATGAATGCCTGTCTCCCCGGGTGCGTCTGGAATGCAACCCCGAAATCCCTGTCGCAACTGCAGAGGAACATTGGCTTCTGGACACCAGCCTAGATGAGGTCTATTGGCCCTGCAGTCACTCGAGAGCAATCCCCAGCTTTCCTTCGCAACTCGAGTGGAAGATTGGACTTGCCTGGGCCAACACAAGAGGCATCCTGAATTCCCCGTCGTAACTCGAGAATCCCGCCGTAACTCGAGAAAAACCACGTGGCTCCCCCGCCATCGCAAAATGAAGCCCTTTCCCGCTACAGCGTCTCAGGAGAAGTCCCACGTTAGAAATTGGAGGTCGAAAGGGCACTTGGCACCCTTGATGCGTCCCACAAAGTTCCCCGAAATCCCGGTCTTCCTCGAGAGGAACCCT
>NW_011468640.1:0-505 GCF_000754665.1 Bison bison bison | reverse complement strand
TTTGGTTTTTTTGTTTTTGTTTTGTTTAGAATCCAAACCACCACATCATTTAAAATTTTTACACGTTCTAATTATTCGGTTCCAAAACACCAAACTTGTACTGCACACGGTCCCCATGGAAAGGCCCCCTCAGCAGGACAGCCACAGATGCTGCCATGAAAGGGCAGCAGGATGCCCTCCTCCCTTGTTTTCTGCCTGGGCGGCCACCGGGTTTTGAAACCCATGCACCCTACTAAGTTTCTAGGGTGCAATTCGTGGACCCTTCCCTTTCCCATCCCAGCAGGTGTCAAGGGCCCGCTGGCCTCCAAAGTGCCAGAAGCAGGGCTGGGCCAGCCGGCCAGAGATCAGGGTTCTGGCCCTTGGACTTGCAGCGGACACTAGGCTGCTTGGGAAAACCGCGCGGCTCTGACCTTTCAGCAAAGGGGTGGAGCGGTAAAGGCCTTGAGCCCAAAGGCGAGGCCTTTCTGCGACCGCCAGGTTGTGCCAACAGAGGGCGGACTACGTG
>NW_011468639.1:0-514 GCF_000754665.1 Bison bison bison | reverse complement strand
TTACTTAGAAAAAGTATAAACTTTCCAAAAACTGAACCAGGAAGAAATAGAAAAATCTTAACAGACCTATCTGGGGAAGGAAATGGCAACCCACTTCAGTATTCTTGCGCATCTCCGCAATGACGGGGGAGTCTCGGGGTGGTTCTCAAGCGGCGGCCCCAGGAGGGGGTTTCTCACGAGGTGCGACGGCGAGGTCAGTGAGCCTCTCGTGGGGTGGAAGGGAAGTCAGGTCTCCATGCGAGTGGCGAGGGGGAGCGCGTCATTGCTCTCGAGTCATGGTAGGGGAACCTGGCCTCGAGACGTGTTGAAGAAGGTCTCTCGAGGTCTTTCTCGGGTTGAGGCAGGAAACCCTGGCTTCCCTCGACTTGTGCAGGTGACCTCAGGGGGCTTCTCATGGTGGCTCTGAGAATTCAGGGAAACTGGAGGTGGGGGGGGCCTCTCGGGACTCCACGGGGTTTGGTGCATTGGAAGAGGGCCTCATCTCCAGTTGAGGCACGAATCTCATGGTTGCTCT
>NW_011468638.1:0-503 GCF_000754665.1 Bison bison bison | reverse complement strand
CAGATGGAGAAATATACCATGTTCAGGGGATTGGAAGAATCAATATAGTGAAAATGGGTATACTACCCCAAAGCAATCTATAGATTCAATGCAATCTCTATCAAGCTACCAACGGTATTTTTCACAGAGCTAGAACAAATAATTTCACAATTTGTATGGAAATCAAAAAACGTTGAATAGCCAAAGCTATCTTGAACAAGAAGAATGGAACTGGAGGAATCAACCTGCCTGACTTCAGGCTCTACTACAAAGCCACAGTCATCAAGACAGTATGGTACTGGCACAAGGACAGAAATATAGATCAATGGAACAAAATAGAAAGCCCAGGGATAAACCCATGCACCTATGGACACCTTATCTTTACAAAGGAGGCAAGAATATACAATGGAGAAAAGACAATCTCTTTAACAAGTGGTGCTGGGAAAACTGGTCAACCTCTTGTAAAATAATGAAACTAGAACACTTTCTAACACTATACACAAAAATAAACTCAAAATGGATTA
>NW_011468637.1:0-523 GCF_000754665.1 Bison bison bison | reverse complement strand
GTTTTTGTTTCCTTGTTCTTTTCGTAGGTACGTTTCTTGTTGTACAAGACTTGTAGAACGATATAACGATATAGCAATTTTTACCTTTAGAACAAACCGAAGGCACTATGTAACATTTTGTGCTTCATGTTGATGACTCTTAGACATGTCTACAGTAGAGGAGCAAAAACAAAACTACTAGATATTTCATAATTGACTAGTTCCCAGTTCACGGGACTCTGACATTCCCTGAGGTCAAAGTTTTCTTGTATTGGAAGCAGTTGGGTTTGCAAGGGCTGCCTTGTCTTGAGACCATTGAAATAAGAACTCAGAACTTGAGCACTATTATCAAAAATCACAAGGCTCACACTGACACAGACATCAATCCAGACAGACAAGACAAGACATCTTCCAGGTTTCCGCCTGAGATGGAAAAGATTTCTTTGAGCCGTTTTTTTCTGGGGAGTGGGGGGGTGGGGCTGGCGGCCAGGCAGGCTTTGGGAAGGAGCTCCTGGTTTGGAATTGCATATGAAAAGAACCAGCT
>NW_011468636.1:0-544 GCF_000754665.1 Bison bison bison | reverse complement strand
CCTCAGCAATGATCGTCTCAGTTCGAGCCTAGAATCCACCAGCACCCTTATGGTCGTCTTAATAAGTTTCCATCCACTGACACCCACTCTGTTGTTGTTCATTGCTTTTCAGTCTCCCAGTCTCTCTTTGCTATCACATGGACCCACCCTGTTCCTTAGCTATAAATCCCAGCTGTGTCCCTGCTGGAGTCAGGCTTAAGCTCACTCTCTCTCCCGTACTATAAGACCCCGGCTGTAGTACTCTTACCTTGAATAACGTTTTTCTTACCACCTTTAGGAAGTGTTATGAATCATTTGTTTAACATTTCCAGGTTCTGTTAGTAGGGATTATTCTCAAAGGAATAGTTCTATACCTTTACTTTTTATAATATATTCCTTAGGGGAACAAATTTCTAGAATTAAAACATTTCATGTTTTTACCATACAAACAGAAAATATCTTTTAAAATATATTTATATATCTTTAAAAAATGTAGTAATCTGAAAAGGATGTGTATATAGACATGCCAGTGTATATACACACATACCCTCAGACCTCCAAGGAA
>NW_011468635.1:0-507 GCF_000754665.1 Bison bison bison | reverse complement strand
GTAGACTGACTGAAGTGATTCAACAGTTATTAAAGACCACTATCCTTTTTTCCCCCTTTAATCTTGGTCTTAGCCTCCAAGCAATTCAAAATAATTGATTCCAATGAGGAGATGTATAGCTATTATCACAGAGAGGTGAATAAGGCACTTGTAAAGACACAAAATTTAAAGGTGACACCAAAAAAAACTACTTCAATCAAGATAAATAATATTGCAGTTCAATATTTTAAATATTAATATTAATGCAAAATTATATAATGCAACAAAATATCACATTTTTAAATAGAGGATCCCTCATAAAACATCCTACTTACCCTAGAATGCTTCATGCTTTTGTCTTGCTCAGGACCACTGTTCTTCCTTTGGTAGATAAGGAATAATTATCAAGAGGTGCTTGAGGTGGGCACGGAGATTTCTCTTTGGTCCCAATCCTGTTTTTACTAAATCCTTCATTTCCTCATCTCTTTTTTAGACTTCAGCTTAGTTTGTAAGTTTAGCTTTCCTGAC
>NW_011468634.1:0-509 GCF_000754665.1 Bison bison bison | reverse complement strand
TTATAATTAATATTTGTGATACAGGAGATACCACCTTTTTACCTAGCTTTCCCATAGTGCTTTTTTGTTCTATTTTTAAAACTGAAGTTTTGTGGCAACTCTATGTCAATCAAGTCTACAGGTTCCATTTTTCTAAGAGCATCTGCTCACTTGTCTTTGTCACATTTTTGATAATTCTTATACTACAAATATTTTCATTATTATTTGTTGTAGTGATCTGTGATAACTGATCTTTGATGTTACCAAACGACGCTCAGATGATGGTCAGCGTTATCATATTTTTTAATTAAATGTACAGTTTTTTTTGATTCAATGCTGTTATACACTTAGTAGACCACAGTATAGTGTAAACAATTTTTATATGCACTGGGAAACAGAAAAACTTGTGCAACTTGCTTTATGCGATAACTGCTTTACTGCAATGGTTAAGAACCAAAACTGGACTATTTCTGAATTATGTTGGTACTTAAAATTATTATTTTACAAAGATGAAAGAATTAGGCTTATTC
>NW_011468633.1:0-516 GCF_000754665.1 Bison bison bison | reverse complement strand
GGGCCTCTCGGGACTCCCCTGGGTTTGGTGCATTGGAAGAGGGCCTCATCTCCAGTTGAGGCAGGAACCTCAGGGTTCCTCTGATTTCAGACTCCGATCGCAGGGTCCCTGCAGACTGGGGACAGGAGAGTCAGGCCTCGTCTTGGGTTGAGGCATGGAACTCCGCTTGCCTCTCCAGGTGTCCCCCGGGAGAGAGGCCACTTGTCGAGCTGTATTTGCAACCTGGGGGTCTTTTCCGGACGATGCACGGGCTAGTCACTGCCCCTTCGTGTTGACTTCATTCACAGGGTGTAGTTCGGAGAGGTGTCCGGGCATCGGGTTCTTACCAAGAGGGGACCGGGAAATCGGGGTGCTTCGCAATGTGGAAGCACCCACGAGGCCACGTCTGGAATGTCGTCGTGAGACCGGCCTCATCCTGAGGTGCGACCGGAAGGTCGGGAACCCCTTCCAGACAAAGCAGGGGAGTCGACCCTCCTGTCGAGATCAGGAGGGTAGAAGGGGCTCAGAGGAAGTGGT
>NW_011468632.1:0-519 GCF_000754665.1 Bison bison bison | reverse complement strand
CCCCGTCGTAACTCGAGAATCCTGCCACAACTCGACGAAATCCACGTGGTCCCCGTCATCGCAGATGAAGCCTTTCCCGCTACAGTGTCTCAGGAGAAGTCCCACGTTAGGTACTGTAGGTCAAACGGTACTTGGCACCCTTGATGCGACCCAAAATTTCCCCGACATCCCGGTCTCCCTCGAGAGGAACACCGAGGTTTTCCGGCACCACTTCCTCTGAGCCGCTTCTACCCTCCTGATCTGGACAGGAGGGTCGACTCCCCTGCTTTTTCTGGAAGGAGTTACGGACCTTCCGGTCACACCTCAGGATGAGGCCGGTCTCACGACGACATTCCAGACGTGGCCTCGTGGGTGGTTCCACATTCCGAAGGACCCCGATTTCCCGGTCCCCTCTTGATAAGAACCCGATGCCCGGACACCACTTCCAACTCCACCCTGTGAATGAAGTCAACACGAAAGGGCAGTGACTCGCCCGTGCATCGTCGGGAAAAGACCCCCAGGTTCCAAATACCGCTCGAC
>NW_011468631.1:0-512 GCF_000754665.1 Bison bison bison | reverse complement strand
TCTATTTCATTGATTAGCTCGAGTAATTTTCTGCTGGCATCCTTAGTGTTCACTGTGTGAGGGTCATGCCATCTTCTAACAGTAATAGTTTGTTTGTGTTCAATCTGTATCCCTTTTATTTGCTTTTCCCCTGATTGTTATGTCTAGGACTAATTGAAAAACTAATTCCAATGTGTTTTTCACCTCAGAAAAGCTTACTGATGAAATTACTAAGCACTGAGGAATCTCAATTCTACCAGATTCCCACAATAGAATCATGAAGATCTTCAGGAGTTAGGCGTAATTTTTTGGGAGGTGGGGAAGCAGAAACTGTTTAAGTCTTTAGAAAAATGTATCATAATCAAATTAGTCGGAATATTTGTAGTCTTTCCTTCAGTTTCAGAAAACTCTACATCCCTAAGTGTAATGCAGGGCTTTCTAACTGAAACCAAGAAACTCACCAAGACTTCACCAAACTCTAACAGTGCAAATTAGAAAAATTGTGTTACTGTGCTGTTAAAATTTGTGAGCTT
>NW_011468630.1:0-545 GCF_000754665.1 Bison bison bison | reverse complement strand
AAAAAACTTGGTAGTCTTTGGTTTTTTGTTTTGTTTTTGTTTGTTTTGAAATTCTAAACAACTACATCTATTTAAAATTTTTACAACGGTTCTAATTACTTCGGTTCCAAAAACACCAAAACTTGTACTGCACACGGTCCCCATGGAAAGGCCCCCTCAGCAGGACAGCCACAGATGCTGCCATGAAAGGCAGCAGGGTGCCCTCCTCCCTTGGTTTCTGCCTGGGCGGCCACCGGGTTTTGAAACCCATGCACCCTACTAAGTTTCTAGGGTGCAATTCGTGGACCCTTCCCTTTCCCATCCCAGCAGGTGGTCAAGGGCCCGCTGGCCTCCAAAGTGCCAGAAGCAGGGCTGGGCCAGCCGGCCAGAGATCAGGGTTCTGGCCCTTGGACTTGCAGCGGACACTAGGCTGCTTGGGAAAACCACGCGGCTCTGACCTTTCAGCAAAGGGGTGGAGCGGTAAAGGCCTTGAGCCCAAAGGCGAGGCCTTTCTGCGACCGCCAGGTTGTGCCGACAGAGGGCGGACTACGTGGTTCCCTGCTCCA
>NW_011468629.1:0-502 GCF_000754665.1 Bison bison bison | reverse complement strand
AGTGGGGGTGGGGTGGTGGTGTGGTGTGGGGGGGGGGGGAGGGCCCGTCTTTCCATTCCACATGAGACCCAGTGGACAATCCAGGCCCTGCCCACTGCATTGAGTGTGCAGCAACAATATCAACGGTAATGCCGGTGAACAATGCGTATTCCTGGAATCCACTCCGTTGGCTACTGACTGTGTGTGCTGGTGGTCTGGAACCTAGACCTGGAAGCTTTCTGGATGATTGCAAATGACACCAAAGTCTGAGGACGATGGAAGATCTTCACATTTCTGCAAGAGCCACACACCTCCAGAAGGAACCACAAGGCTTGCCTGAAATGGTCAAAGTATAAGTATTGGACTCAACATTGGAAGGTCTCCACCTTTGCTATGGAAGTCAAACGATCTTTCTTTGAAATGAAAATGGAGCCTACTGAACGTTCACATTCTTCTAGAGCATTTGAAAAGCCCTAACGTGTAGAAATCTGCTGTACGAGTTCCTTGAAAGCAAGACCCTCTA
>NW_011468628.1:0-529 GCF_000754665.1 Bison bison bison | reverse complement strand
GTAACTCGAGCATCCCGCCGCAACTCGGAAAAACCACGTGGTTCCCCCGTCATCGCAAGATGAAGCCCTTACCCGCTACAGCGTCTCAGGAGAAGTCCCACGTTAGGAATTGGAGGTCAAACGGTACTTGGCACCCTTGATGCGCCCCCACAAAGTTCCCCGGCATCCCCGGTCTCCCTGGAGAGGAACACCGATGTTTTCCGGCCCCACTTCCTCTGAGCCCCTTCGACCCTCCTGACCTCCACAGGAGGGTCGACTCCCCTGCTTTGTCTGGAAGGGGTTCCCGACCTTCCGGTCGCACCTCAGGATGAGGCCGGTCTCACGACGACATTCCAGACGTGGCCTCGTGGGTGCTTCCACATTGCGAAGCACCCCGATTTCCCGGTCCCCTCTTGGTAAGAACCCGATGCCCGGACACCTCTCCGAACTCCACCCTGTGAATGAAGTCAACACGAAGGGGCAGTGACTCGCCCGTGCATCGTCCGGAAAAGACCCCCAGGTTCCAAATACCGCTCGACAAGTGGCCTCT
>NW_011468627.1:0-538 GCF_000754665.1 Bison bison bison | reverse complement strand
GCCTGGAGACAAGGATTGAGAAGATGCAAGAAAGGTTTAACAAGGACCTAGAAGAATAAAAAAAGAGTCAATATATAATGAATAAATGCAATAAAGTGAAATTAAAAACACTCTAGAGGCAACAAATAGTAGAATAGCAGAGGCAGAAGATAGGATTAGTGAATTAGAAGATAGAATGGTAGAAATAAATGAATCAGAGAGGATAAAAGAAAAACGAATTAAAAGAAATGAGGACAATCTCAGAGACCTCCTGGACAATATTAAACGCTACAACATTTGAATCATAGGGGTTCCAGAAGAAGAAGACCAAAAAAAAAAGACCATGAGAAAATACTTGAGGAGATAATAGTTGAAAACTTCCCTAAAACTGGGGAAGGAAATAATTCACCCAAGTCCAAGAAACCCAGAGAGTCCCAACCAGGATAAACCCAAGGTGAAACACCCCAAGACACATATTAATCAAATTAACAAAGATCAAACACAAAGAACAATATTAAAAGCAGCAAGGGAAAAACAACAAATAACACACAACGGGAAT
>NW_011468626.1:0-764 GCF_000754665.1 Bison bison bison | reverse complement strand
GGGACCAAAGTACTGCCCGGAGCTCACTGATCATGGGCTGGTTCCCCTGCGCTGCGGCTGTGCTAGGGAGCCCAAACGCACAGGGGAAGCCCGCACAGCACATCCACCTGCCTCTAGGCGGGAGGACAGCTCCAGGGAAGACCCGGTCTGGCAGGCGCTTTCTGGGCACCAACGGAGCAACACTCTGGCTGTGGAGCCGCCTCCCCAAGCCAGGGGCACCGGGACCCTGATTCCCTCCGTGCGGCGCTTAGTCTGGGCGGGGAAGCACCAGCTTGGGAATGCAGCCTGGGGCGCTTCCTTTCCCTCGGAAAGAGCTCTCCCTGCGGGAGGCTTTGGCAGTGTGCACACCCCCAGCCCCTAAGCCCTCTGCAGGGACGCCTGGCTCCTAGGTACGAAGGGAAGGCGAGAGCTGAGCTGAGGCACCAGTCAGGCACCACTCACGTCTCCCACACTCCCGCAGCCTGCTCCTTCCCGGGCGCGAACGCTAGAAGCTGGGCAGGGCTTGGGGAGGCTCGCCCAGGCCCAGAGCAGCCTCTCGGCCGGGGCTCTGTGCTATCGTGCCTGGGCGCAGAGCTGGAGCTCCGCCGGTGTGGAAGCTCACTCGGTCCTTCCCAGTAACAGGCTTGCAAGCACCCGCCGGCAGCCAGCCTCTTCTCTCCCGCGTTCCGGGCATTGGGCTCCAAACCTGGGACCAAAGTACTGCCCGGAGCTCACTGATCATGGGCTGGTTCCCCTGCGCTGCGGCTGTGCTAGGGAGCCCAAAC
>NW_011468625.1:0-508 GCF_000754665.1 Bison bison bison | reverse complement strand
GGCTGGCTGCCGCGGGTGCTTGCAAGCCTGTACTGGGAAGGACCGAGTGAGCTTCCACACCGGCGGAGCTCCAGCTCTGCGCCCAGGCGCGATAGCACACGAGCCCCCGGCCGAGAGGCTGCTCTGGGCTGGGCGAGCCTCCCCAAGCCCTGCCCAGCTTCTAGCGTTCGCGCCCGGGAAGGAGCAGGCTGCGGGAGTGTGGGAGACGTGACTGGTGCCTGACTGGGGCCTCAGCTCAGCTCTCGCCTTCCCTTCGGACCTAGGAGCCAGGCGTCCTTGCAGAGGGCTTAGGGGCTGGGGGTGTGCACACTGCCAAAGCCTCCCGCAGGGAGAGCTCTTTCCGAGGGAAAGGAAGCGCCCCAGGCTGCATTCCCAGGCTGGTGCTTCCCCGCCCAGACTAAGCGCCGCACGGAGGGAATCAGGGTCCCGGTGCCCCTGGCTTGGGGAGGCGGCTCCACAGCCAGAGTGTTGCTCCGTTTGTGCCCAGAAAGCGCATGCCAGACCAGGC
>NW_011468624.1:0-521 GCF_000754665.1 Bison bison bison | reverse complement strand
CAGCCAGAGGTAAGAGAAGAACGACATGGTGAGTACCAAGTTTCGGTGAACAAGGCCCGCTACTTATTTTTCAAAGTAGTTTTTATACCTTAAGTTATGCATAGAGGATAATGGCGGAAGGGGTAGAGTCTTGCAGCAAACCAGGCTTTCTTCCTGCAAACTTATCATATGCAAACGCTTCGGTGATTTGCATCATCTTCTGGCCCAGAGGCCTGTTAACATTTTTAAGACCTTTTCTTCAGAAAACTTATTTTTCTCTAAAGGTGGTTGGTCAGGAGCCACCCTCCAAAAAAGCATTAGATAAAGTTGCATTCCTACAGAGCAAAGGTGTGGTGGGCTATAACAAGAAAAAGAATTAACTCAAGGGTCCCAGGTTACAAACATTAAAGCTACTACTTACACCAATTATATTAATCAATACACTGCCAGGGACACAGCAGGTAAGGGATATGGAAACTTAGCAGCAAACAATGGCCCAACAAGTGAAAAACCATTCACCAATACAATTTCTGATCAATCTT
>NW_011468623.1:0-500 GCF_000754665.1 Bison bison bison | reverse complement strand
TTTTTCATTTGTTAATGTGGTGTATTACATGATTTGATTTGCGGATATTGAAGAACCCTTGCATCCCTGGGTAAAGCCCACTTGGTCATGGTGTATGATCTTTTTAATGTGTTGTTGGATTCTGATTGCTAGAATTTTGTTAAGGATTTTTGCATCTATGTTCATCAGTGATATTGGCCTGTAGTTTTCTTTTTTTGTGGGATCTTTGTTAGGTTTTGATATTAGGGTGATGGTGGCCTCATAGAATAAGTTTGGAAGTTTACCTTCCTCTGCAATTTTCTGAAAGAGTTTAAGTAGGATAGGTGTTAGCTCTTCTCTAAATTTTTGGTAGAATTCAGCTGTGAAGCGGTCTGGACCTGGGCTTTTGTTTGCTGGAAGATTTCTGATTACAGTTTCAATTTCCATGCTTGTGATGGGTCTGTTAAGATTTTCTATTTCTTCCAGGTCAAGTTTTGGAAAGTTGTACTTTTCTAAGAATTTGTCCATTTCTTCCACGTTGT
>NW_011468622.1:0-542 GCF_000754665.1 Bison bison bison | reverse complement strand
GCTTGCGCAGGCCAGCTGTCTCCCTTGGCGTGGGTGCGTGCGAGTGTCTGTGTGTCTGTCTGTGTGCCTGCCTGTGGCTCGTCTGCTCTCGTCAGGAAGGTCGAGGGCTTGGGCGTGGGGGCAAAGGGGGGCCTCGGTAGTGCGAAGGGAGGGGCTGAGGCGCTCCGGTCGACCGTGCCTCCCTGGCTTCTGGTGGGTTTGGGCACCGGACAGGTGCCGGGCAAGTTGGGCGCTCAAGTTTCGCTGCGCCTAGGCCCGCAGCAGGTTCAGAGGCCCCTGGGCCGCGGGGGTTGGGAGGCGGCGGGCGCCGAAGACCGACACGTCCGGGGCCGCGCGGGCCTGAGCAGCGAATGGGATCGGGGGGAGGCCCCGCTCAGCGAGCGCGGCCGGGTCTGGAGTGGCCGCGGGTGGGAGGGCGTCGAGACCTCCGCACCCCTCAGCCCAGCCCCCAGGCCCCGCGCGCACGCACGCACGCACGCACGCCCTCCCGGTCAATGGGGGGTCCTGGAAGCCCCTCGGGCCCCCGGGCCCGGCCAGGCGCT
>NW_011468621.1:0-505 GCF_000754665.1 Bison bison bison | reverse complement strand
CTCAAGTTACGACGGGGAATTCGGGATGCCTCTTGTGTTGGCCCAGGGAAGTCCAATCTTCCATTCAAGTTGCGAAGGAAAGCTGGGGATTGCTCTCGAGTGACTGCAGGGCCAATAGACCTCATCTAGGCTTGTGTCCAGAAGCCAATGTTCCTCTCCAGCGGCGACCGGGATCTCGGGGTTGCATTCCTGACGCACCCGGGGAGACAGGCATTCATCTCGAGTGGAAGCAAAGAACCCCGCTCTGCTCTCGAGTCGCGACGGGTATCTCTTGGAGCTCCCTGGGTGGACTAAAGGGAGTCAAGCCTCCTGAGGCGTTTGGGGAGAGGTCGCGAGGTTGACCTCTAGGCCATGCAGGAGACGAAGGCCCTCATCTCCGCGATGACGGGGGAGTCTCGGGGTGGTTCTCGAGCGGCGGCCCCAGGGTGCGGTTTCTCACGAGGTACGACGGCGAGGTCAGTGAGCCTCTCGTGGGGCGCCAGGGAAGTCGGGTCTCCATGCGAGT
>NW_011468620.1:0-523 GCF_000754665.1 Bison bison bison | reverse complement strand
CATTGCTTAGCTCAAGGTTTGTCTGGGAAATTTACACATCAGGAGATGGCGTCCAACGGTGGATTTCTACAAAGAACATCCATGCAAAGGACAAGCCTGCACAGCTCTGGCACATCTGCCCCCTCCCCCCCTCACAGCCAGCAGCATTTCCAAGTGACCTCCTAAGGCCTTCGCCAAACTACAGGGGCACCTCTGGGCTTCCTGTTTCCCTCATTTTTCGGAATCTTTTCTAAAAAAAAGAAAAACAAAAAACAAGTTAAAAAAAAAAAACCCCGCACATTTCTTCGTACAATGCCACAGTGGAAGGAATACAGGCCTTCAATATTAAGACCTAAATTTGCAAAAAACTTGGAGCTTGGTTTTTTGTTTTGTTTTGTTTGAATCAAACCACCACATCATTTAAAATTTTTACACGTTCTAATTATTCGGTTCCAAAACACCAAACTTGTACTGCACACGGTCCCCATGGAAAGGCCCCCTCAGCAGGACAGCCACAGATGCTGCCATGAAAGGGCAGCAGGGT
>NW_011468619.1:0-505 GCF_000754665.1 Bison bison bison | reverse complement strand
TTCTTCTCTCTTTCTTTTTCTTCTTCTTTTTTTTAACATTTGTATTTTTGAAATTCCAAACTCTACTCTAGATTTTTAACTTTTGCTTTTTGGTATTAGTTATCAATTTTGTACCTATATTTCCTTATAATTTTTGTCGACCTTGTTGTTTTTGTTTGTCGTTTTTTCTCTCTTCTTTTCCTTCTTCTTTTCTTTAACATCGTATTTTTGAAATTCCAAACTCTACTCTAGATTTTAAATTCTTGCTTTTATGTATTTGTTACCAATTTAGTACCTTTAAGAACCCAATCTTCAGTACCCATTTTTCACTAGGGAGCGAGATTACTGGCTTAACTGCTCTCTCTCCCTTTGGACTCTCCTTTTTCTCCACTAGGTCCCCTGTGTCTCCTCCCTAACCCCTCTCTACTCTACCCAACTCTGTGAATTTCTGTGTGTTCCAGACGGTGGAGAACACTTAGGGAACTGATTACTGGCTGGATCTGTCTCCTTCCTTTTCATTCCCCCC
>NW_011468618.1:0-574 GCF_000754665.1 Bison bison bison | reverse complement strand
GCGCCCAGGCGCGGGAGCACAGAGCCCCGGCCGAGAGGCTGCTCTGGGCTGGGCGAGCCTCCCCAAGCCCTGCCCAGCTTCTAGCGTTCGCGCCCGGGAACGGAGGCAGGCTGCGGGAGTGTGGGAGACCTGACTGGTGCCTGACTGCTGCCTCAGCTCAGCTCTCGCGTTCCCTTCAGACCTAGGAGCCAGGCGTCCTTGCAGACGGCTTAGGGGCTGGGAGTGTGCACACTGCCAAAGCTTCCCGCAGGGAGAGCTCTTTCCGAGGGAAAGGAAGCGCCCCAGACTGCATTCCCAAGCTGGTGCTTCCCCGCCCAGACTAAGCGCCGCACGGAGAGAATCAGGGTCCCGGTGCCCCTGGCTTGGGGAGGCGGCTCCACAGCCAGAGTGTTGCTCCGTTTGTGCCCAGAAAGCGCCTGCCAGACCGGGCCTTCCCTGGAGCTGTCCTCCCGCCTAGAGGCAGGTGGATGTGCTGTGCGGGCTTCCCCTGTGCGTTTGGGCTCCCTAGCACAGCCGCAGCGCAGGGGAACCAGCCCATGATCAGTGAGCTCCGGGCAGTACTTTGGTCCCAGGT
>NW_011468617.1:0-519 GCF_000754665.1 Bison bison bison | reverse complement strand
AGCTATCCTCATTCTATTACTCTTTATATCCTTAATTTAACATTTAATTAAGCAGTTGTTTCCTGATCTTCGCCTACGCCGTCTATACTTCGAATACCCTGGATCAGCCGGGGCTGGTCCCCGGCACCCTACCATTGCTCGAGAGCAATGACGCGCTCCCCCTCGCCACTCGCATGGAGACCCGACTTCCTTGGCGCCCCACGAGAGGCTCACTGACCTCACCGTCGTACCTCGTGAGAAAGCGCACACTGGGGCCGCCGCTCGAGAACAACCCCGAGACTCCCCCGTCATCGCGAGGTGAGGGCCTTCGTCTACTGCATGGCCTAGAGACCAATCTCGTGACCTCTCTCCAAATGCCTCAGGAGGCTTGACACCCTTGAGTCCACCCAGTGAGCTCCAAGAGATACCCGTCGCGACTCGAGAGCAGAGCGGAGTAATTTGCTTCCACTCGAGATGAATGCCTGTCTCCCCGGGTGTGTCTGGAATGCAACCCCGAGAACCCTGTCGCCCCTGGAGAGG